>NC_051161.1:125782253-126074540 GCF_013339745.2 Dermacentor silvarum | reverse complement strand
CACAATGTGCTAGCACGGAGAAACTATTGGAGCTTGGTGTTCACAATACTATCGACGAATTAATCGAGGCACATCGAACTGCACAGATCACCAGGCTTTCGTTAACTAAGCCGGGTAACAAAATCCTAAACGAAGCAGGCATATCATCCATACAACCGCCGCTCGACAGATACCCCCTGTCCAAAGAAGCCAAGGAAGCTATAACGGTCGATCCCGTACCGAGAAACATTCATCCGATATATAACGAGGGCCGAAGAATCGCACGGGCTAAAGCCATCCTTCAAAGAGTTAATCCGTACGGGGCAGATGCACTCTTCGTTGACGCGGCCAAATACGGCAGCGAAAATAAGTTTGCAATCTCGGTCGTAGACGCGCGCGGAACGCTGATTAGCGCTGCATCCGTTTGCACTAAGCACGCAAACGAGGCGGAGGAAACCGCGATAGCCTTGGCGCTTTACGCTGCCAAAGGCCCAACAACTGTTTTCTCCGACTCACGCACTGCCGTCAGGGCCTTCTCGTCAGCCCTAGTGTCTAAGCACACGGCTAGCCTAGTCAACAAATCTCTTGAAAACACTGCGGATAACGAGACAGGAGGTCACCACATCGTCTGGTTCCCGGCCCACGTTAAAGGCGTAGTTAATCAAGCGGGATGCAATCCCAACGAGCAGGCCCACTGCCTAGCGCGTGAATTCACGAACCGCGCCCGGGCTAGCGGTCCAGCTCTCTCACAGGATTGCTCCCCTAAAGACCCTCTTATCACCTTTAACGAGATCACATCCCACTACAGACTGAGCAGAAGGAAATTCCCTCCCCCTCACCCAAAATTAAACAGGGCTCAGTGTGTCACGTTCAGGCTCTTACAGACGAGATCGTACCTCACCCCCAGAGCGCTCAATCGGATAGATTCTAACTTCCCGCAATCGTGTTCCAAATGTGGGCACGACTTCTGCTCTTTCGATCATATGCTCTGGCTGTGCCCGTCCAACGCGGGCTCTGATCTTCACGACAAGCCCAAGTGGGACGCCCTACTGCAAAGCGCGGACTTTACGCATCAACGACAGGCCGTCCAGAGGGCCCGCGACGTCGCCGAGAGTCACCAGCTCCCGGTTCCGTCATGGGCGGAGCCACCAACTTGATTGGGGTGCCTTCGGCTCCCCCAATCTTTTTCCTCAGGACCTTTTAATAAAGTTCTTGTCAACTGTCAACTGTCGTCTTAAGTTGTAAGGATGTGTCAGCTACTCGTCTTGCCTTGCAAAAATAACTTATATTATGTGTTCAATAGAGTGCAGAAGCATGAAAATACAAAATGAATTACGATCCTTTAGAATTTACAACTATATTCTTTTCATAATGGACACTGATCCATGTCCTAACTTCAGTTCTAGTCATTCCCAGTTATGTACAGCCAGGGGACGGTCAATACAGGATGTCCTCTGTATATCCGAACGGGATATGGACATTTCTTGTACGTCCTATGAACGTCTGTGATCGATATTTAGAAGTATGGACATCCGGACTTGTGGCGGACGTCCCATGGATATCCATGATTGTTTGGGGGACAAGTCAACTCTGGGAGAACCAAATTCAAATATTATACAGATATGGAGATAGAAGCAAAACTAGTACAATAACGTCTTATAAAAATAAACATACAACTACATCGGAACAGGTGACAGTCTTAACCAACGAAAACATAAGAATCGAAAAGCAACACATACAACGGAAAGACATTATGTATACAATTACAAAGATGTCCATTTGCAATAGCAAGGTTCACGGGTTTGTTGGAGAAGCATTAGGGTTGTCATCTTCGGGAATTAATTTTGCAAACACCCCCAACCTATGCAAGCTACTTATATCACAAACTCTAATATATATATATATATATATATATGATCCCCCGGTGCTTCGCCCACTCATCATGATTCACTTCGTGGATATGCGGTGAATTTTTTTCGCGGTCACCAGGGCCACTTTGCTGGTGGCGGGTGGAGACTTGTTGCCGGTGCGGTCAAACCGCACCTTACACTTCTTGGACCCCTTGAAGTGCGCCTCTTCCCAGAGGATGCACCCCTAGCAGTACAGGTGGGTGGTTGGACGAGTTGGTGCTCCACTCCGCATCGCGGGCAGCGGTTGCTCTTGGGGTGCGGACACAGGTTCACTCTGTGCCCTGCCCTCCTGCAGTTGTGGCATGCCTCCACTTTTGCCTTGAAAGGGTGACAGACATATAGAGTCTCATAGAAGTTCAGCTGCTTCGGGAGCGTTTGCACGCTGATGAAGGTGATTAGGGTAGACTTGGTGTTGCTCAAAGGTCTTGTGTCAGTGATTGTGTACTGGGAGCTCTTATTCAAGGCTTGCATGTTTTGGATGATCTCTTCGGTTTGATTGTACAGCGCATTGTAAATGATGCCACGTACATCGTCGCCAGGGGCGGCCACGTAAGCGCGGAGTGGATATTTCACGGTGCCTAGTTGCAAAGAGTCCACACCCATATACCTCCTCGCTCGGACCTTGGTAGGGGTACTGGCTGTGAACAAGTTTTTGAATGGGTTCAGGCGCAGTTTGTCCTGCTGCCGGGCTGTGTTAAGCCCAGACCACACGTACGCTTGCGGACTCGCGCAAGCTCGCGTCTCCGCGCCCACGCATGCGCAGATGGTGCGGCACGGCTCGTACGCGTCGAAACGCGGCGCGATTTCGATGATCAGCTCCTCTCTGATATTGCGCGCTTGGGCTGCCTCGCGTCGGCGTGCCTGGCTACGCAGCGATGGCGCGGTACATTCAACTCTCAGTTAAGCAGATTTATCCATGCAAGAAAGTGCTACTTCTTCACTTTTTGTGCTGATATAACAGCTCTATAAAATATAACAATTACGTTTATAGATATGTTTATAGTGGCGTCTGCGAAGGCGTCAACAAGTGAGGCCAGTGAGCGCGCGCTATCGCGCGTATTTGTGAACGCAAACCGCCATTCCTCGCTAGGCGCGGCAACCACAAGGCGCGTAGACGCGAGCTTGCGCGCGTCCGCAAGCGTACGTGTGGTCTGGACATTATAGTCAAAGCGGGCGGCCGCGCAGACGAGTGGGAGAAGCATTCCGCCGTTGCACTGTCGTACGCACAGTCCGCCGCCGGGTCGGAATATGATTTTGAGGTCCGTTTTGGGTAGCTTGGGTAGAGGAGCCTGCCTTTCTGGCTTGCCGGAAGCCAGTGGAGCCGTTGTCGGGGTGGTTGAACGGGAAGCACTGCCGGCAGAACCAGCCGGTGGCGCCGGGAGCGGTGTCGACGTCGCGTGTTGGATTTGGGGTAGGCAGCTTTCCGGGCTTGAAAGGCCCTCTCCTACCTTGGGTCACTTTCCAACTCTTCTGGTGTGATATTTTCTCCTTCGACACAGTAGGCCACCTTCGACACAGTAGGCCATCTGCAAGGACGACTTCATGGCGCCGAAGGGGGTCGGAACAGACGCCGGTAGGCCAAGACCTAACCGGCTGTCTCGGCGTGGTGCTCGTTGTGTTAGGCGTAAAGAGCGCCAAGCGTGTCAGCCGCCGCGTCAGCTGGAAAGACCTTCTCGGATACAAAATCCAGTCAGAAAGTTCAGAAAAAAGTGAGGACAGGTGCCGGACACCTTCACTGACCTTTAGGGACTGTTTTCAGACCATTTACGGTGCCATATCCGCCTTGTCGGTGAAAAAAATTGTCGCAGTTTCACCTGAAAGGTGAATCATCAATTGCGATAGCAAATTTGTAGAGAGCTATACGGAGTAATGATGGTAGCTTTATCAGCTGTATAAACTTGGACATGCAGCAGCACCGGCAACACGCAGAACTGTTGTCGACGCCGTCGGCGTTTTGCTCGCGTTCGCACAAAATGCGTGCGGCGTTGGTGACTGTTGCCGGAGCCTCTGATATAAATAGGCACTTGGTGCCGCAGCTACACGTCGCCTCCCTTCCCTCCCCCTCCCCCCCCCCTCCCCCACGGCCTCTCGCGCGTCGGAAGAAAGAGCGTTTGCTCTACATATATGGTGATTGTAAAGGAGGAAAGAGACGCCTACTTCTGCAGCCCTTAAGCGAGCGCGGCGCAGAACGCGCGTTTGTTCTCCGCCATGCGTTTACCCAGATAGATTAAGTCCGTACTGTCACCTGTGCGGCGAGTTAGCTACGCTCAGTCACATCCTCTGGGACTGCGAAGAGGATCCCCCTCCACCCGCTCTCCTGGCCTCTCCCTCACCTTCATCGTGGGAGGAAGTGCTGCTTAGCTCCAGTCCGGACGTACAACTCCGAGCCGTGGAGCGAGCCGAAGAGGTCGCCGTCACGCATCGCCTGGCGGCCATCTGGCCTTCCTGAGGAGCCCATGAACTAGCTCCCCACTCTGACGAATAAAGTTGTCTCTCTCTCTCTCTCTCCGCCATGCGTTCACTCCCCGTGAAAGCGCGCGTTCCTCGCACTCTTTCACTCGCAGATACAGCGTTCGGCGGCGCGCAGCGACGATTTCATCTCCATTGACGTCATACGGAACCTCACGGCGACGGCGACGGCGACACCGACGGCAGAAATCTGCTTTTGAGTGTCCATATAATTGCTATCGCAATAAAATTAACGAAGCCGATATGAGGTGCGTCCGCTCTGCTCCACCGCCAGTGGCGTTCTCCCTGAGCGAATCGCAGCTCGACTGGCTGCCCTAGCCACTGCGGAGCCGCATCAGAATGATCCCACCTTCGCCAAAGCCGCTCGCCAGCAGGACGGCGCTCACCTACAGGTCGCCGCGGGCCGAGAAAACCTGCAACACGGTCGCCGACTCTCAAGTCGTGCGCCTTTCGCTGACGTGCACCGTTAGTTCACGAAGAAAACATGCAACAGCCTCTGTGAAGACATGTTTCACTTTCGTGTTTAACCGATTCCTGTGAAAGAGTGATGATCAATCATAATTTTTTTTCTTTTCTTGCGGTTACCGTGGGAGTCAGTCACGCATTTGCGTTCGTGCAGGTGCGTGCAGACCATTTTCTCTCGTCCTGCTGGGAGCGCACGACGTCTTTCACAGACCCAAGAACTAGCAATTCGCTGCAAGTGTCATTGCCGGAGCCTGTACTTCTGCCTGTGAAGTACAGGCTGTGATTCTGTACCGATAGTATTTCTTGGGTGTCCGTCGTATTTCTCTAAGACGTGGAGAAAACGCAAGAGAAGCTCCGTAAGCAAAGAGGATGAGAAAGGAAGCTGAACAGCTCGCTAATGCAGTAAAGGAATCTGCCACGTCGTATGAAGCAAAGCAGCAATGGCACCGCTTCGCGATACTCGGAAGATCAAGGCCAAGCCAACAGGAAGGGAAGTTCTTTAAAGAGAAGCCCGACTTTTAAATTAAATTATGGGGTTTTACGTGCCAAAACCACGATCTGATTATGAGGCACGCCGTAGTGGGGGACTCCGGAAATTTTGACCACCTGGGGTGCTTTAACGTGCACCTAAATCTAAGTACATGGGTGTTTTCGCATTTCGCCCTCATCGAAATGCGGCCGCCGTGGCCGGGATTCGATCCCGCGACCTCGTGCTCAGCAGCCCAACACCATAGCCACTGAGCAACCACGGCGGGTGAAGCCCGACTTTTAACAGCGAAGCTGTTTAAGCCAGTCGTAATTTTTGGTTCGTATCAAGAAACTATCATCAGCAGCAATGAAGAAAGAAATAAAAGGAAGCAAACTTCCTTGCTGAGGCTGGATTCGAGCCCGCGTACCAACGGTCCCAAGGCGAGCGTCGTAACCACTAGACTATACAACTTTTTTTTCTTTATTGCCATTTCACAAACACAAAAAAATTATCAGATACACATACACACATTCTAAATACAAACAAAAACAAAATTATCGGATACACATGTACATGTAGCCACTCCGGAAGTTCATATTGTGCTCTCAACAAGTCTCGGGTGTACATCACACTCTCAACAAAATAGTGCCTTGCTGAGTGAGCCTGTATATGAGCATGCCTGTTACCCATTCTCGTCTTCCATACGCTAGGCATGCAAAGCAACATTAGCATATCACTCGGCACTTCCCTTGCTGTATCCGCACGTGGAAGAAACCGGATTCCAAAAGGGCTTAACGGCAATTCTTTTTTAAGAGTGCTTTGTAGGACATCCCACAGCAATACGGCATCGTGGCAGTCTAGAAAAATATGCTCTATTGTTCCCGGTTTGTTAGATTGAGCAGTTTACCGATCAAGGTACAAAAAGACCTTTACTTTGTAACCGTGGCTTTACAGGAAGAGTGTCGGTATGTATCTGAATAAAGAGAGAGAGACTAACATTTATTGAGGTAAAAGGGAAGGGATTTAGGAGCTAGATGGGTGGGGCCCCAAGTCCAGGGCTCCACTGGCTTCTGCCGCCAGCCGGACGTGGCCCAGAAGCGCTAGTTGCACTTCCGGGTCTGAGCTAGCGAGGAGTGCCTCCCATTGCTCCGGAGAGCTTTCTAGTCTGTACCTATCCTGTAAGGAATTTAGTTTCTCTGGCCTTTTACTACATCCCCATGAGACGTGGTAGAGGGTCGGTGGCGATTCGCGACACCACGGACAATCGTGCCCGTACAAGGTTGGAAAAATTTTGTGCAGTCGCAATAAATTTGGATAGACCCCCGTTTGAATTCTACGGAGGTCCATTGCGTCTTCCACTTCAAGAGATTTGTGGGGGACGCCATACTTTTGCCGTGCGCCTCGCTGATGAGCAAGAATCTCGCGCGGATCCAACCGAGCAGGATCACTGTCTTCCTCCCCGCGAAGGCCATGCAGTGTCGTGTGGGGTGGTTGTAATTGGGAGGGCGGCTGGTGCTCCGCTCGGTTCGTGAGCTCTCGAGCTAGAGCGTCCGCCCTCTCGTTACCCTCTAGGCCAGCATGTCCCGGGCACCAGACCAGCCTATAAGTGTTTTTTAGTTCCCTTCCTAATAAGTTGCGTATTTTTAATGGGAGGCGGCCGTTCGTAAAGAGTCGGCACGCCTCCTGGGAATCCGAGATGATGGTGATGTAGGCCTTCCCGACTTTTCGCTCCCCATGTTTAATTGCCAAGGCGATGGCGAAACACTCGGCTTTGGCGATCGAGGACGTGTACAGGGAGGCGCTTGATACCATGCTACTCGTGTCGCTATTGATTACCGTAACCACTGCGCGCTTCCAATTATATCTCGAAGCGTCTGCGTAGAGTACGTTGTCATTGCCTCTGACTAGTTTTCGGAGCCATTTTATTCGTTCCTCTCTCCTTTTTTTATGCCTTTCTTTGGCCATATTCTTCGGGATAGGGGCTACCGAGATGTTGCGTCGAACGGATTCTGGCATGTCCACTAGCACCTCGTCCAAGTTTTGGGGATGCGGTGGAAAGCCCGTCCTTATCAGAATCTCCCTTCCCGACCTCGTCTGGCTGAGACGGTTCCTTTGAGAGATTAATGTAGCAGCCTTGAGCTCGGCGTACGTGTTATGCACGCCGATCCCGAGGAGCCTGTCTGTCGCAGTGGCTACCGGTAAACCTAATGCCGCCTTGTAGATCCCTCTAATGATAGAGTCTACTTGCCCTTCCTCGCTCTTGTTGAGCGTGTGGAAGGGCAAGCTGTATGTCAACTTACTTATTACGAGCGCCTGCACTAAACGTAGAGTGTCGGTTTCCTTCATCCCCTTTTTGTGGAAGGTGATCCTCTGAATCATCCTAGCCACCTGTTTGGTTGCCGATTTTAGGAGACCAATTGTGTAATCTGCCCTACCGTTGCTCTGAACCCAGAAACCCAGGATACGAGCAACGGTGACCTCTTTAATTTTCTGATTTTCGATTTGGATTTCTATTTGTCCGTTACTTTTGTAACGTTTTCCATGTATACGGATCACCTCCGACTTTTCGGGGGCGCAGCTGAGACCGCTGGCTCTGGCAAAGTTTTCTACGACCAGGGCCGCCTCCTGCAGGGTCTGCTCCTTGCTGGCCAGAGACCCGCGCGTGGCCCATAGAGTGATGTCATCCGCGTAGAGGGTGTAACCTAGCTGCGGGACACCGTCCAAGGCCCGCGCGAGTCTACGCATGGCGATGTTAAACAACAAAGGAGATATGATGGCTCCCTGAGGCGTGCCCTTGTTTGGCATTTGGAAAGGTTCAGACTTTACTTGTGAGATACCAATTGTTGCCGTCCTCTCCGTGAGGAAAGCCCTTATATAGTTGAATATGTTTTCGCCGCAACCAATTATATTTAACTCTGAGAGTATAGCCTCGTGAGATATATTATCAAAAGCCCCCTTCAGGTCGAGAGCAAGCAGCAAATGCTCCCCACCCGTGGGAACGCCTTTTAGGACCTCTTCCTGTAACAGGAGGAAAGCGTCCTGTGTCGAGAGGCGACTGCGGAAGCCCAGCATGGTAGCCGGGAACAGGCCCCCGTCCTCTATGAAATTTTGAAGTCTGGTGTGAATGACCCGTTCGAAAAGCTTTCCCATGCATGACGTCAGTGATATGGGTCTGAGTGCCTGCAGGGAAGGCTTCTTCCCGGGTTTTGGAATGGTTATAATTTTGGCCTTTTTCCATTCTTCAGGGATCTTTCCTTTAAGCCAATAATGTTCATTAAATTTATTTGTTAGGTCCTCTATGACTTTGTCACTAAGGTTCCTGATCATGGCATTTGTAATTTGGTCCTCACCGGGGGCTGTGTTCCTCTTGGCCGCCTGGGCTGCCGCAAAGACCTCCGCCTTTGTTATCGGCGCGTCTAGGTTTTCATTTTTTTCTCCCGTGTAACTGATTTGATTTGTCGAATTTGTTGTGGTTGCACTCTCGCCAATGTATCTGGCCTTGAGAGCCTTTATGAGGTCGTCATCCGTGCCCGGGAAGTCTTCCGCGATTTTCTGCATTGTTCGGTTGGTCGCGGATTTGGACTTATCTGGGTCAAGGATGTTCCTCAGGATGGTCCAAGTTTTAGCAGTGCTTAGTGTGCCCTGAAGCGAGCAGCAAAAGCTGACCCATCCCTCAGTTGCCAATTTGCTTGCGTGTTCGTTTGCTTCCTCTGCCAGAGCCGCGATCCTGCGCAAGAGTTTCCTATTCAGTCGTTGACTTCTCCACCGCTTCAGAAGGCTTCGCCTGATCTCCCATAGGCGTAACAGGTGGCTATCTACTGCCGGTGCCTCTATGGTTCTTGCTATTTTCTTCGTTGTGTTTGCGTGTACCGATTTTATGTACTCAGACCAAGCCTCAATTGATTCCGGTACGGATTCGGGTGGGGGATCCCATTTTCTGAATTCCGCCCAATCTGTGATCCTCGCGTCCCCTATGACTCTGCGCAGTTTGGGTGTCGATAGGGAGACGCTGATGATATAATGGTCGCTTCCTAGATTTTCCTCCAGATTTGTCCAGGAAGCGTCTTTGATGTTGAAGGTGAAAGTGAGGTCTGGGAACGTGTCCCTACTTACACTGTTGCCTACTCTTGTGGGCGAGGTGGGAAGCGTTATTAAGGTCAGACCCAGCCTAGACGCAGCGTGCTCGAGACGCGTTCCCTTGGGTGAGTCTTTTATATAACCCCATGCAGTGTTAGGTGCGTTAAAATCGCCCAACACCAATAGGCGGTCCTTGGTGCCCGTGATATTAACCGCTTGCGCGAGGAGCTCGCTAAAATCCACATCTCTCTCTTTTGGAGGACTGTATAAGTTCACTATTACAGTCCTCGCTTTGCCCCTTTTTTGGGGGAATAAGCTGATTATTTGATGATTGAATTTAAGACTTTCTATATACTCTGCCTTTGCCGCAATCGTCTTACTCACCAGCGTGGCTATGCGGGGATAATTAGGGTTTTGCAGGGTGTAGTATCCGCGCAGCTTGACCATTTTGGTGCCAATTTCTTGCAAGCATACTACGTCCGGTTGAATTGGTGCCGAGTTTATATAATTCTGGAGTGCAGCTGCGCGCTTGTGAAAAGTGCGGCAATTCCACTGCCAGATCTCTAATTGTTCTGCACTTTTTAAATTATTTTTGGCCATGATGTATGGGCGCTTCCGTGTCGTCGCGCTCCGCCTTTGATTGTTTACTCCTGCCCGCGGAGGCCGAGCGAGGGCGCTTGTTTATCGCCCTCTGCAAACTTCCCACGGCTTCGTTTACGTACTGTCGTTGAGTTCTCAATTCCTCTCCGACGAAAAGTTTGATTTCCATCATGAAATCTTGTAGGAGTTTATTAACGTTAGCGATACCCTGCCTGTTTTCCTGTAACTGTGCCTGTATTTGCTGCGTTAATTGATCGTTGTTATTTAGTATAACGTTCGGGGTGGTGGTGGTATTTTCGTCCATCCTCCCTTCCCCTCCTTCACCTGACGTCGCTGTTCCCATTGAATTCACGCGGTTTATTGACGGTGTATCGCTTGTGCTCTCACTACAGCCTCCAGCTGTCCCTTTCGGAAATTGTGGTGGTGGCTGCAGCTTAGCCTCTAGCCTTCTCTCTAATGAGGATATTGCCGCATGTAAATCATTTCGCTCCTCGGTCATTTGTTTCCTGAGCTGCTTGACCTCTTGCGTCAGCCTCTTATTTTCTTCTAATATTTTTTTATATTGCGGATTTTCTGTTACCGGAGCACTGGGAGATACTACTCTCGCCCAGCTCACCTGATTTTTGTTTGTCCGACCGGCGGCTTGCGGGTCTTTTGATTCCTTGGCCTGGAGAGAGCCCGTCTTGGTCTGGGGTCCTCCGCTTTTGTTCTGTTTCTTTAGGCTGGATGACCCAGGGTGAGCAGATACCGTGCTGCCGTTGTTGATTTGCCACTGGTTCCTAGATTGAGATATTGATCTGGAACTCGATGGGGATTGGGATCTTGATCTCGACTGGTGCTGTTCCTCCCGTTCCGAGCTGAACCATCGATGCTTGTGCAGTTCCAGTTGAGGGAATTCGCTGTCCGAGTTGGCATCGCAGGTCCACTCAGGTTGGTCTCCCCTCTTTTTTGGCTGCTCCATTCTGGATTTTCTGGGAGGAGCAACGCTTTTAAGTTTTTTCTTGCATAGACTGTCTCCCGTGGGGTGCTCCCCGTCACAGATGGCACACTTGGGGGTGCAGTGGTGTCCTAGCGTTGGTTCTCTTGCCCCGCACTTGGGGCAGACGTTGACATTTGGAGTTGGACATACATCCGTTCGGTGTCCGGTTAAGAGGCATATCTTGCATACCTGTACTGTTGGCTTGTATGGGTAGCAGATTAACTCAGCTCCCATCATGTATACGCTCCTTGGCAGTACACGGCCCGTGAATGTGATTATTGCCGTCTTTGACGAGCCCAACATTCTTGCTCTCTCAATTTTCACTCCTTGTGTCCGAACACGCAGGTTCTCCATAAGCTCAGCCTGCGAAGTTCCGGCTGGTATTCCGTGAACTATTCCCCGCAGGACGCCTTCGGGGTCGGCCACGTATGCGTTGAAGGAGTGAGTTGTCCCCCTGATGTTTAATTGGCTCATCTCTCGCAGCCTACTCGCCACGTCTTCGCTTGGCGTGGATAAGATTACAATGTTTGATCCTGGGTGGATCCGCAACAAAAAGTCGTTGCCGTTGAAACTTTGTTGGCAGGCATCTATCACCGCCCTGGAGAGTTCCAGTCCCAATATGTTTTTCACCAAAAGACCCCTGTGTGGCCTCAGAATAATCTTGATATCCTCTTTTGGCAGAGGAGGTGGGCCGCGGCGTTTCATCCGTCGTAATCCCTGTTTGGCGTGACTTTTTTTCTTTTTCGGCGAGTGGATCGCTTTTCGATTTCTCGTTTGCATTCGCAGTCTTCTCCATGTCGGATTTCTGCTTTAACTGTTTCTTCTGTTGCCTGCGCGAGAGGACGGTGTGCCAAGCGTCCTCAGTCCAAGCGCGGCGTTCCGAATGGTTCTCGTCGTAATTCTCGTTTCCGAGAGACGCGTCGCCAGACGCCGGTTGTTCATCCGAACTTGTCTGCGGAGACGCGATTTCCCTCTCGTCCGTTTCATTGGTTAGACATATCGGCTCCTGAGAAGGGCCGGGAAGCTCTTCATCGACGTCCATATGGCGAAAAAGGCGATCAAGCCGAGCTGGGCATGCTGTTGGCTTACGCGTTTCCCGCTACTGTTCTTAGCGTTTCACACAGAAAGGAACGAAGGTGAGGTAAATATCGCTCACCCTGAGTCCTTCGTTCGTGTCGGTAAGTGTCCAAATTCACTGGTTGTTGGTCCGTGCGCCCACACAGACACACAAAGCCGTCGCACCCCGCACGTGCGAGAGTCTCCCGCGATGCGCGACGCCGGCCGTAGTCGTCGTGAGGGTTAGCGTCCTTACTTGTGCTTCCAATCTTCCGAAAGCGGTTTCTCCTCGTAAAGTCGTTCCTGGTCCGAGATCGTGGTATCCACGGGATCCTCACAGCTTCACGAAGCAGAATATACGGTTTTCAGGTGGGTTTGAGCGAAAATTCCTCTTGAAAACCTTTGAGAAGGCGGAGCGTAGTGCGAGTCCGTCCTCGCTGATCGGCGCTCCGCCAGCGTCTCCTGGGCGCGTTGAAAGCATTGTAGATGCGATCGACTCACTGAGGAACCGATATACGCTATCGTTTCTTTACCGTATTCATTATAATACATATATGCTGATAACTTATACATCTATACTTTAACCAATATCTGCTGTATTTGACCACGTTGAAAGTAAAAAAAAAAAAAAAAAAAAAAAAAAAAAAAAAAAAAAAAACTTGGGGTCTCCTCTTTCACTAACTTGCATCAAATATGAATGTACCATTACTGCTCGCTCAAACGTCAGACTAGCGGGTTGGTAATTATATGCCATTGAGTTAGAGCTGGTGAGGGTCGCTGTGCTTATTATTCAAGAAAAAGTGTTTGGTTCTGCCGGGTTTAGTATTCGAAGCCGTGTAGTATTTTACCGCATTACGTGCAGTGTCATGGCCTGTAAGCCATTGGCGCCATCTTTGTTTCGTCAAGCAAGACTGCCTTTCTCTCTCTCTCTTTCTAATACGCGGGTCTTTCATTTCTGGTGGTCGGGGAAAATGTTATTCCATGTTTAGCCATTAAGCGTCCTCGATGATCTAGGGCCGAGTAAAAAAAAGGCTTGGATCGTTAGCGCCATGCCGTCGATCCTAATCGAGAAATCGAAGCGCCCAGTTAATAACCCCCATTTGCCTCGATGGAAAAAGCGCGCTGTGCGTCTGCTTATTTCGGCTTCTCGTGTCGAGTTGACTGGGTTGCTTTGTACCGTTTTTCTTTTTCTGAAAGAAAATTGCGCGCCTATGCGCTCCTCAAGAAGAGAGTACACTGGGCAGCGAGTCGCAGTTCTCCCGTGCCGTTCCTCAGCTGATTACGGGCATTCTCGGTCAACGCGGACTGCCTTAATTGCTCACAACGCTGGGCTGTCTGTATAGCACGGTCTCTCATTCGCAAGCGGTGTAGTAGGGAGTTAGCGCGCTCTTTCGCAACCAAGCAGCTTCTAGAGGACCTATCTTCGGCCTGAAATTGCGCGTTTGCACCTTGGTTTCCTTCACTTGCGAAGACTGCTGTGCTAATAGGCATGCCCGGATATTCTAACTTCTCGAATACAGTCGAACCGGAATGTTCAGAATCAAATTTGAAAACTCGAGAACTTGATATTAGATTTGATTGGATATTCGGTTACCGCCTATATAATGCATTGTTATTTTTTTTTTCTGTCTCTGGTTCATATGAGACATACTATCTTATTGGCATGACGGAGCTGAAGGCGTAACTGCATGCTAACCCCTCTATTCTACAACGTTTCTCCAGTCAGCCCTCGAGTGCCTCGAGCGGCAAGTCGTGCGGCAATTCTGCGTGTATTCGCGGGCTTCTTTCACACTCGGAAAAACACATTTATGTGGCACGTATTGAGCAACAGAAAGCTGTATCGGGAGTTTTTCATGCTGCTCTATAATTTTCTGATTGACACTTTGATTATTAGGACAGTACTTCTCGAGTTAGATAATTAATTACAGTTAGCTGATTAAATCTCAGTAACAAAAAAATTACTGGCGGCTACTCCACTGCACAGGAAACAATACGCACTAGGTTTGCTTCGCGTAACGCCGTTCCTATTTTTTTTTAAATCGTGCTGCGTGATAGCTGGGACACCCTGTATATATATATATATATATATATATATATATATATATATATATCAACACAGGAGGTCCCGCATGCTCATTCTTGCTTTTGCCAAGAATTGACGTCCCAAAAGCAAGAATGAGCATGCGCTGCTTGCCTTAGAGGCCTAGCACATAAAAAGACAAGGCGATAATTGCGTCAGCGATACATCTTTGTCCCTGCACCCATCTGAATTTGACTTTATACGTTCGCGAATGTGATAGTTTTGGCAGATCTCTGTAATGTATTCTGTGCGCCTGCGTGGCTGTGTGGGCTAGGGTTTATCTATGCATTGACGGCGAAGAATGAAAGAAGTTGTTATATTCAGCGCCAGTGTGTGTCGTATCTTGCTTTTGTGGTTGGTCTTAGGTGTTTGTGCTGTAAGTTCAAGGTAACAATTATGTACCAACTTGGCCCAAGTGAAGTTTTACTATGTATGAATGCGGTAATACAGCGCAATAAGAGTGTTTATGCTAAAACACATTGTAGATTTTAACAACGCCACAATTCCGTATGAAATCTTTTGAGAAATGGAAGTGATATGGTGGTGGAATTTTAAATGGGTGTCAAGTATGACTCCTAGAACGGGTGTTTGATCTCCTAAAGAGATGGCTTCAGAATTGGCATGAAGGCAGGGAAGAGATCGCTTTTTTTTGGTGAGGGAGGAGGGGGAAATAGAATGCAGGAAGCTAAGTATAAGATGCAATAATAGATAATATATTGCACCGCTATTCGAGAGTGGTTAAGTCAGTTTGCAAGTTAGACACAAGAGTCGCAGAATCGGAATGGTGACAAAAGGTAATCGTATCACCCGCGTAAAGTTATAAGGAGAAATATTTAAAATAAATTGTTTAGTCAGAAATGTACTATAAAATTTTTTAAAGGGCCTAATACTGAACCTTGCGCAACAACTCAGCTAATAGAGACAGGATTAGATGTATAATTAATAATAGGAACGACATGAAGCCCATTAAGGAGAATGCAGAAGTGTCATGCTCGACCAGTTATGCCATAGCGCTCTAATTGACAAATTAAAAATATTAGGTGATCAATGCTGCCAAATGCTTTTGAGAAGTCAACAAAAAGAGATCATGCGAAGTTACCACTGTCAGTGAATGATCTAATTTTCTCACTGTGACTTGCATCACTGTTTCATCCCCCCTTACCCCAGAAAAAAAAGCATTATGGGTTTTTACGTGCCAAAACCACGATCTGATTATGGGGCACGCCGTAGTGGGCTGACTCCGGAATAATTTGGACCATCTGGAATTCGTTAACCTGCACCTAAATTTAAGCACACGGGTGTTTTCGCATTTCGCCGCCATCGAAATGCGGCCGCCGTGGACGGGATTCGATCCCACGACCTCGGGCTCAGCAGCCCAACACCATAGCCACTGAGCAACCACGGCGGGTTTGCTTATTCTCCTGTCGGATCTTCAAATGTTGACATCATCGCGGAATATTTTTTGCTTCTCTCTCTTTCTGTGTGTGTGTGAGAGAGAGAGACTGTAGTTATCTTTTATGCTGCGAAGTGAGCATGACCATCTCTTTTGCCGATCGTGACGGCAGCATCGCCGCGTCTTCGTGACGTCACGTTTAGAAGTTGCAGCGGCACATTCTCGCAGACAATCCCCAACTGCGCTAAAAGTCCTTGCAGGTTTCGCGACGCGCGACGGCGCGTTCAGCCTCCGGAGACAGGGCGCGCCCAGACGCGCTCGGCTACCGTTGACGCGTGATGACGCACTTGAGCGCGCGCGTTCACCGCGTCGCAACATTGCGTTCCAAGTGACGCAGCGCCTGCGTGTGTTTGGTGCATCTCATTAAAGCGACGCGCGGTGAACGCACAGTGTCGATTCAGCCTATAACCCTCGTATTCAGAAAATGCGCCTTAACTCGCAAGTCCATGTTGGACTTGGTTAAAAAAAAGAATCAAGGGGCACTTAGTTATCCCTACGTGGATGAACGCGAAAGCATTGCTACCACAGCGCGATGCCTGCGCTCTTTCAGTAGTCTTAATTTAACTTCGCTTTAACACCAAAGCTGGTGGGTTGGAATCCCACCAAAGGTCGACGTGAACGCGCCGAAGGGAACATAACGAACGTCTCGGACACGCTCACGCGAGGCGTCGCCTAGATAAAGTCAAGCGTGGGCTTTAAGTTGAGGCGCATTTCCCAATACGAGGGTTAGTTTAATTTTCTTGGGAAATGCAGCGCGCGAGCAAACGACGAGAGCACGCGAGTAACACACGGACAGAAACGGGACGGAGTTTCCTATACAAAAATTACTACAGGCAACTCTGGCGATGGTTTATTCATGTCGGTTTATTCCAGCATGTGAATGATTATTAGTATACATGGATCTGCCTAAACTTTGCCCTTCGGCCTTCAAACGGTTTTTATTTGCGGCTTTGCAAATATATAATTTTCGACATTATATTGCGTTTCTTAAATGCCACAATTCGTAACCATTAGGCATAGGCACAGATACTCAATTGTCTTGCGATGTTTAAAAAGTCGTGATTGCTTGGAGATTTACGAAGATAAAAAGTAATGAATAACGTGACAGAAATGTTTGAAGCCGCGTGCACGATGAGATTAGACAAATTAATGTATTAACCATCATTCCCATGAAAGAAGAACGATCGTAGTGCATTAGTTTCCTCAAGTGACCTTTGTAAGAAACTCTATCATTCAGATTTTTCGTGCGATTTGCCTCGATATTGTGATAAACTTATTGTAATCTCCGAAATCAGGCTGCAACACTAAGCGAGAGGAACTTCTATAACGTTGTTGTCGTACTGCGTCACCTAATTTCCTGCGAAAAACGAAGCCCATGCTGCAAACCAAGCATTACGATGAGGATAAAAGCTTCCAAAAACCGGTCGGTTCAGATCCTATGGAACAACATAAAGAATTCTACATCTATACATTCAAATGAACATTCTGAAAGACTTGGGGTCGAATTACATATATAAAACGGAGGCGACGACAGTTGACAGTCGACAAGAACTTTATTGAAAGATCCTGAGGAAAAATATTGGGGCCCCGCAGGGGCGTCTGCGTCAGCAGGCGTTTGGTGTGTTGCGACACCACGGACCCGAGCACATGAGGGTCGGACCCTCCCGCGTTTAACCGTGCGTGGCTTAGCCGTGTCCGGGGAAAAGGGGATCCTGGGGGTTGAGCCGAAGCCGGGTGTTTGGACCTTTAAGGCCCCTCGGCAGAGGCAACACACCCCTTTGGCCTCGGCTTCACGTAGACGGCACCCCCGGACTGACCCACCCGGGGGAAATCGGTAGTTGCCTTTTCCTGTCCTCCTCTTCAATCCTTCGTCTTTTTCTCTCACTTTGAATCTTTCCTGTCTCCTTCTCACTTCTGAACTTCTGATTTTCCAGGCAGCTAGGGTTAACCTTGTGTGAGATAGCCAACCTTGGTTATATCATATTTGGTTATAGTGGTTGTGTACAGCTGGCGTTGGCAGGTCTTGTTCATAACAACCCTGTCGCGTCCCCTTGTTGGGCTCCACGGTGGGCGGCTGGCACCGCTGCCGAAATCATTTTAATCTGTATGGCATCCTCATACCCCAAACTCCCTGATCGCCCTCTTTTTAAAAGAGGGCGCACCGATGAATCCCTGAACTTCTTCGCAAAGACCACTGAAACTTTCCCACGTTTCCACGTGATTCATTGTGAAAACACTGACAAAAAAGCGATAAACATCTCACCCTTCTTAGTGTCAAAATGTCTCACTGAGGTCATTGGAAGTGGCTACAAAGCCACCAAGATGGCTAGTGGTGACCTTCTGATTGAAGTAAAAAGCAAAATGCAGTACGAGAAACTCACAAACCTGGTGGCATTTGGTGATAAAACCATATCTGTCAGCGCACACCGAACAATGAACACCGTCAAGGGTGTGGTTTCAGACAACGCCCTCATGGATTTGACTGACGAAGAACTCCTGAATGGATGGAAAGAAGAAAACGTTATAAATGTACAACGCATAAAAATCAGGCGCGACAACAAAGAATTACCAACCAAACACATAGTACTTACATTTGGCTCTAGCACACTCCCGGATGCAATAGAAACAGGCTACCTCAAACTGCGTGTAAGACCTTACATTCCAAATCCACGACGCTGCTACAAATGTCAGAGGTTTGGCCATGCCTCTCAAAGCTGCCGAGGACAACTAACTTGTGCGAAATGCGCTACAAAAGATCACTCTGCTGATGAATGTACTGCTGAGGCCCATTGCGCGAACTGCGATGGCAACCACCCCGCATATTCCAGATCTTGCGCAGCCTGGAAGAAAGAAAAAGAGATAATCACTATCAAAGTCAAAGAGAACATCAGTTTCAGGGAAGCACGACAGCGTCTTTCACCTTCATTTTCAATGAAAACTTCTTTTGCCGAAGTGGTGCAACAGGGGGCAGCATCACGACGGACCCCGGCGGTCGCCCAAGGCACGCGCAGCGTACTGAGGGGACTGCCACCCGCCCCCATGGTGGGAGCAGCTAAGGCTGCCCTGCCCCTCTCGAAATCGGTCACACCCGAGGCCTCCACTAGCGCTGGCAGCAGCCATCGCAGCTCAGAGGCTAAGGAGGACCCATCGGCCTCCGGGCTGGTGAGGCCACAGCCTTCGTCCCTCGAGGCGAAGGCTACACGACGTACACATCGCTCGTTCGAGCGAGTGTCCAGCGCTTCGCAAGAGGCTATAGACACTACTCCAAGCAAAGTGGTGTAGCCAGCACCTAAAGAGCGGCCAAATTCTTTGGACCGCTCTAGAAAAGACAAAACCAAAATTACAGGGCCGCAAACGGCTCTGTAGGCTAAAACACGTTTCGTTTCGTACACACAGCACCAATTTAACTTCATTATGGACACAAAAATTATGCAGTGGAACGTAAGAGGCCTTCTTAGGAACCTCGACGATATCCAAGAACTTCTTTACCAACACAATCCGAAAGTGCTGTGTGTACAGGAAACGCACTTAAAATCAAAACATACGAACTTTCTCCGACAGTATGTTACGTTTCGTAAAGATCGCGATGATGCTCTCGCATCATCAGGAGGCGTTGCCATTGTGATTCACAAAAACATAGCATGTCAACGTTTGCAGCTACAAACGCCCCTTGAAGCAGTGGCAGTTCGACTTGTTCTTCTAAACAAACTCATAACCATTTGCTCGCTTTACATACCCCCACATTACCACTTACACAAACATGAATTTCAGTCCTTTATAGACGAATTGCCAGAACCTTATCTTGTTCTTGGTGATCTCAATGCGCACAGTAGTCTGTGGGGCGACTCTCGTATCGATGCGCGAGGTCGTCTTGTTGAACAATTTCTTTTCTCCTCTGGCGCGTGTCTCCTAAACAAGAAGGAACCTACATTTTACTGTCTCGCAAACAGAACCTCTTCTTCTATTGATCTTAGCATAGCTTCCCCGTCTCTATTATCTGAACTTAAATGGGAAGTTACCAAAAATCCGTACGGGAGCGATCACTTCCCAATACTACTGCGAACAACCAAAACTGAGCCGTCACCACAAGCCCCTCGATGGAAGATTGACACAGCCGATTGGGAGAAATTTCGCACTCTTACTAGTAGCATCTCCTGGGCTGACATCTCTTCGTTAGGAATCGATGCTGCTGTTGAGTATTTCACTACCTTCATAATTGATGCCGCCTCTAAATCCATATCCGAAATAAGTGGTGTGGCATGCAAACGCCGTGTCCCATGGTGGAACGACGAATGTAGGAACGCTCGTAAGAAACAGAACAAAGCGTGGGGGTTGTTACGTGATTCTCCTACTGCGGAGAATCTTATGAATTTTAAGAAGGTAAAGTCCGAAGGCAGGAGAACGCGCCGACAGGCCAGAAGAGAGAGCTGGCAGAAGTTTTTATCAGGTATAAACTCGTATACAGATGAATCCAAAGTCTGGAACAGGGTAAATAAGGTAAGAGGACGACAAACATATTCACTCCCTTTGGTAAGCACACAGGGCGACAGCTTGGAAGACCAAGCGAACCTCCTGGGCGCACATTTTCAACTAGTGTCCAGCTCATCGCACTATTCCGAAACGTTTAAACGGTACAAAGCCAGAATAGAAGGACAGAAGCTGGAACGAAAATGCAAAAAACATGAGCCATATAACGAGCCATTAAGATTAGCTGAGCTACAGGCATCACTAAACTGCTGCAATAATTCTGCTCCAGGAGCTGACCGTGTAATATATGAAATGCTGAAGCACCTTCCCCATGAAACACAGAAAACCCTCCTTTCCCTCTACAACACTGTATGGTCTTCCGGTGAGATCCCGTCTGCCTGGAAAGAGGCCATAGTGATCCCTATCCTGAAACAGGGCAAGGATCCATCGTCTGTTTCGAGTTACCAGCCTATAGCACTAACTAGCTGTCTCTGCAAAGTCTTCGAAAAAATGATAAACCGTCGCCTACTACATTTCCTAGAATCAAACAAACTACTTGACCCATACCAGTGCGGTTTTCGCGAGGGTCGATCCACCACTGACCATTTGATACGTATTGAGGCGCAGATACGCGAAGCTTTTGTTCACAAACAGTTCTTTCTGTCTGTATTCCTAGACATGGAAAAGGCCTACGACACCACATGGCGGTTTGGGATACTGAGAGACCTCTCCCACTTTGATATACGTGGTAATATGCTAAATGTGATTGAAAGTTATCTGCTGAATCGCACATTCCGTGTTCGAGTTGGCAATGCTTTATCACGACCTTTTGTGCAGGAAACCGGAGTGCCGCAGGGTGGAGTGCTCAGTTGCACTCTCTTCATTATAAAAATGAATTCCTTGCGTCTATGCATCCCACGCAACATGTTCTATTCAACGTACGTCGATGATGTACAGATTGGATTTAAATCGTGCAACCTTGCCATCTGTGAGCGGCAGGTTCAGCTTGGTCTGAACAAGGTGGCTAAATGGGCAGACGAGAATGGGTTCTGCCTAAATCCACAAAAGAGCACCTGCGTCCTTTTTTCTCGAAAGAGAGGACTGTACCCCGACCCCGACATTCACCTGCAAGGACAGAGTCTACCTGTAAAAACGGAACATAAATTCTTAGGCATAATTCTTGACACAAAGCTGACATTCATACCACACCTAAAATATCTAAAAAACAAGTGCATGAAAACAATGAATATTTTAAAAGTGTTGTCACACACTACATGGGGTAGCGACAAAAAATGTCTCTTAAACGTGTATAAAAGCCTCATACGAACACGCCTAGACTACGGGGCCATAATTTATCAGTCAGCCACCCCAACCGCGTTGAAGATGCTGGACCCCATCCACCATCTAGGTATTCGCTTGTCTACAGGTGCCTTTAGGACAAGCCCTGTAGAAAGCCTTTACGTGGAATCCAATGAGTGGTCCCTCCACTTGCAGAGGACCTACACAGCTTTCATATATTTCCTTAGAGTGAACGCAAACAGTGAACATCCTTCATATTCCACCGTAAATGATTTGTCCAGCTCCCACCTCTTTCATAACCGCCCTGCAGTAAGAGAGCCCTTCTCGTTGCGTGTGAGAAGTCTGGCTGAGGAAATGGATGTCCCACTTTTTGAACATCGTCTAATGACACCCACTATACAGGTCGCACCGTGGCAGTGGCAGATTGTAGAGTGTGATTTGTCCTTTTTACATGTTACGAAGCACGCCCCCATTGCACACATTCGAATGCACTTCCTTGAACTGCAGCATAAATACTCCTGTCCGGAATTTTACACCGATGCATCAAAGTCTCATGCTGGCGTCTCTTATGCAGCGGTTGGCCCATCATTTTCAGATGCCGACGCCCTGCACCCACAAACGAGCATTTTTACAGCAGAGGCTTATGCAATACTGTCGGCTCTTAAACATATCAAGGACTCGAAAATACCCAAAGCAATCATCTACACAGACTCGCTGAGCGTAGTAAAAGCTTTAAAATCTCTTAAAAGGCACAAAAATCCCATAATAGTATCGCTTTATTCATTCATATGTAGTATTTATGCATCTGGGCAGCATGTTGTGGTGTGCTGGGTGCCAGGACACCGAGACATCGAGGGAAATGTACTGGCAGACCAGCTTGCCACATCCGTCGAGGCAAAAGCTGGCAACACATCTATGCCCGTCCCTGTTCATGATATGAAGCCATATCTACGCAAGAGACTTCGAGTCCATTGGCAGCGTTTGTGGCACGGCCAGACTCATAACAAGCTCCATTTAATTAAGCCCCATTTAGGAAACTGGCCATCGACCACGAAATCTAGAAGAAATGATGTCCTATTCTGTAGGCTCAGAATAGGACACACTTACAGCACGCATAATTACCTGCTGTCTGGAGGCGAACCCCCAACCTGTACTAGATGCGGGGAAGCACTTACTGTACTTCACATCCTAGTACAGTGTCCATTAATAGAACCTGAAAGAAAGAAACACTTTGTTCAAGCCTATAGAGAGAACATACCCCTTCACCCAGCGATGTTTTTAGCTAATGACCCGGTATTTCAGCACGACTCAGTTTTAGCCTTTTTAAACGACATCGACATTTTGCAAGTTCTTCGCCCGAGAGATTCGTAGCAGGGCCCTCTTTCAGAGGACGCTGCTGCGACAGCATTTTGAAATGCACTCTCCTCCAGGCTCTTGCTTCTAAGGGTCTCTGTGAGGCAGTAGTGCCTTGTATCGCTCACAGATTTTTTATACCATTTTCATTGCGCCCTATCACATCATTGTCATGATCTTATTAATTTTGTATTTTACGCACCTTTAGTGCGCAGAATTTTAGGCCCCTTTACAGCCACCCTACACCTACCCACTGTCATTGATCATACCATTGCTCACTCAGTACACCACGTCTTGGCGCTCTTTGGCCATAGCTGGCCCTTGCGCCAGAAAACAACATATATCATCATCAAAAATATTGGGGGAGCCGAAGGCACCCCAATCTAGGGAGCCTACATGCAAACAGCGCTTGCATGTAGGCGCTTGCATGTAGGCGCCCTACCCCAATCAAGTTGGTGGCTCCGCCCATGACGGACAAGAATTTTATTTTCCGTTCGCTTTAGCAGCTGAGGCCCTTCCCTTCGATTTTCGCAACAATCCCAAAACTTTCGCACTGGTGCAGCAAATGGTTCCTCGAAGACGTATATAGGCTTTCGGGTTACACGCGCACTTGAGGTATTTTTTCTTAACACAAACAAACAAGTAAACGACATTCAAAGAAACGAGTCATAAGAAATTAAATTGCTTTCGGATTCGGGCAAGGCGTGTGTCTTTGTTCACGTTGATAGATCGATATTACATTGTCTTAGTTTACTCCTTGAGCGTGGCTTAGAGTGGGCGGTTTCTCGAGCGCTCGGGTAATTACTAGGCAACACGGGACGCTCACTTGAGAATGCAATTTAAGGTAACGTTTCTGCGTTGCGAGCCGCGGCTCAGCGTCCGCGGAATGCAAACGCGCACAATATAAGCGATCTTCGCAGTGAAGAATCTAATAAACAAAGCAAATGAAGGGAGAGAGAAAATGTGGCGCGAATCGAAGCGAGAGCCAGTTCGCGTCACGTTAATCGATTAATTAATGGCGACTGCGCCCTTAATTCGATCGGTTCATCTTGGAAGAAATAGCGGGGACAGGTTTTCTCTTGGCGTTATGTCGTCTGAGTGATGCAGTATGCGTGATAGCGGCCTCATAGAGCGGCTTTTGAGTTTCGCTTCCTGTTCTGTTCGCTTACAACGAAGGGACGAAAGAATTGCGTACTCCATAAAAGTACCGTCAAAGCGGCCACTCCTTCGACCGCTTGTGCAGAGATAGGAGACACTGTGTCGCTTGGCTGGATTCGAACGACAAGTGCTGCTGTATAAAGCGGCTGGTGGCAGAGGCGATTCCGCCGTCGTTTAAACGGCTGTATTGGCACATATTTATCTTTCATTGCGGAATAGGCCAAGGGCAAGCGTTGCGGGGTAACGAATGTGATCGTTAGCGACTGCGTCACAGTAGCTTCAAATGGAGCCACGCTATTCGCCCTGATCTAGACCAATTATGGCCGCGCATTAACCGACTGCACTTTTTCTCAACAGTATTATAAGTAAGGGAATATAGGACCAGCTGTTTGCGTGTCTGTATGCTCTGCTACGCGGTACATCGCGGTACGAACGCAGTGCGATGGTAACGTGCTCTTTTCGTTTGCGCAATAAGCCTGCGCGACAAAACGATGTGGAGGTTGGGGCCTGCTTGATTCTAAACCTGTTGGTATATACAGGGCGTTTCAGCGAACACTTTCATAATTTATTTAGGGAGCCCTTTGGCAGATAGCCCAATTCTAGTTAATGAGCTGGTCTACGCGAAGAGGTGGACGTTACTTGCACAAGAAATTAAGATGCAGAATTTAATAATTAACAGAAATTCACTAATTAAATTTTAAACTAATTACCTGATGGCCCATATTGCAATTTACAAATTGTAGCCGTGAAGTTCGCTAGGCGGATCCACTTGGAATTAATTCCCAGGATGCCACCAGTTTCGAGATATTAATTCCCGAACTTCCCAGAGAAATGCATTGGCGTTCCAGTTAATTTTGTGCTTCAATGCATAAAGCGACGTTTTGTTAAGAATCTCACTGAAACGCCAATGCATTTCTTCGCAAAGTTCTGGAATTAATATCTCGAAACTGGTGTCATCTCGAGATTTCGTTCCAAGTGGATCCGCCTTGCGAACTTCACGGCTACAATTTGTAAATTGCAATATGGGCCATCAGGTAATTAGTTAAAATTTTAATTATTGAATTCTTGTTAATTATTCAATTCTGCATTTTAATTTCTTGTGCAAAAAATGTCCGCCTCTTCGAGTAGACCAGCTCATGAACTAGAATTGTGCTATCTGCCACAGGCAACCTTTAAGAATTTTGAAAGTGTTCGCTGAAACACCCTGTATAGCCTCTGCCCATGCACGGTCGCGTTCTCGAGACTATACCGCATAGCGTATTTTAACGAACATTTAGAGCTCTTCGTAAGCATTCCGTGCATCAGTTTCTAGCACTGCATTACATCGGACACTCTTAGTTGCGTTTCAACGGTGGCTATAAAGCTAATTTTTCAAATCACGTACCGAGTTTAGAGCTTACACCGCATTTCTTTAGTATCCGTCGTTCCTTTCACACGCGCGTATTTGTTCAACCTCGCGATTCTGATATCAAAGCGATGTCGGTGATTGACGACCCTGCGCCATTAAGATCCAGCAATCAAAATCGGTCAAAATTTAAAAATTTATTTTTCGGGAGTCGGAGCAGGACAGGCGAGGCCTCGACAGCGGTACGTGCTGCTGTCTGGATACAGCGCGGAACCAGATACGAGGCAAATTAACGTACGAAAGGGAATACCGGCCGCGGCCAGCCGTAATGAGGCTCTTCCCTATAGAAGGTATTCGTTTCGTGAACACTGCAGAGAGGTCGTTCGCTGCAGAGCTGCACGCTACGACCATGATCCCTTAACAACCAGTTAGTAGCAGGCGCTGAGCCTGCACTGCCAAGCCAGGAATTCGAAGGTTCCAGGTTGTCTCGTTAGAATGAGCCGAGCCGTTGCACGCGGCGGACCTTACCTCCTTGCTCTACATCTCATGTGACTGTCATGCCGGAGTATTGCCGCTTTCAAATAGGCACGGTTCTCTGACCTCTTATCTTGCGCCTATTTATGTGTTTGTCGCGTACATTTTTGCTCACTGGTTATTTTTATTCCTTTTTCACTCGGTGCTCGTTCTATTTTTCACAATTACAATCTCCACGTGCTACTGCGAAGCTCTCCTTACTTACTTTTCTCTATATTTAATTCTTACTTTCCCTAGCTCGTACGGCGCGTATTTATCTTGATATACATAAATTTGCCATGGTTGAAACCTGCACCGAGGAGTTCACCAGGGTCAAACCAGCTGTATCGCTTTTCAGATTGCAGTGTAATGTAGTGCGGCGAATGATTCTTGACTCGTTTTCTCGAGCGCATGTCACACGTAAGGGAACGAAAAAAAAAAAAAAACATGAAAATGAGTGTGCCTGTCTGTGGCCGCAGAGAGCTGCCCGGCGCATGTCATCTATTGCCGCGACCACATGTGGAGGATAGTAATGTAAGCGTTCGTTTACGGCTTTGTTGGTGTGGTATATTTTCCATTGCTTAGCGCTTAAAGTTGGGACACAACGGGCGCACAGAGGCGCCAATTTTAACAACGATTATTGGAAGCATGGTCACCGGTTTATTTATATATCCGAGAAAAATACCAAGCCTGCGCAAACTAAGAGCCAGCGAGAAAATTAGTTCTTTCCTCGACAAGGAAGAGCATGAGGAATAACGCACTTTTGACCGAGCTTATCTATTGCAGCACTTTTGATTAGTGATCTATTAATTTCGTTTTTATGCCTGTGCAGAACAAAGCAACCTTGATACAGAGTCGAGCGACTTCTGTCCGTTTTGGCCCCAACTTTATGCGCTATGCACTATAGAAAAGAATGACGCGTCTTAGCCATCGTTGAGGGCGAGTATTACAGTCGGCCGCGATGTTTCTCTCTCGCGAAACTCTGATGCAGTAAACAAGTGCCCAACAAGGTTTTTCGGCGCCGAAGGGCGCTTAAGCTGACGCACTTCACTTCTACCAGCTGCGTCAAGGCGCCTCCTCAAACCAAATTGCTGTACACTCGCGCACACTAGGATTATTTCCGTGTATTAACCTGTTTACGCATGACAGGGACGTATGACCTTTGATGGTAGCGATCGCCACTCTTTTGTTGCCAGTAATGCAACGTCGTTTTTCTTTCTCGCTCATTTTACGCTTTCTTTTCTTTCGTTCTTTTTTTTCGCATTGGCTTCAGTGCCTTTGTCCAGAAGCTGTTTTCCAGATCGACCTTCAGCCCCCTGCTTTGTGTGTCGCCTTATTTTATAATATATATTTTTTCTTGCCCTTTTGTGCTTTTCTGGAAATATCAAACTAACAGATTTTACAGCAGACGTCGCCTGATGGAACAGTGTTTACTATCCGTAGAACTCTCCGCCGTCGCGAGCGAATAAATGTTCGGATGCACAAAGTCGGAACAAACAGGCGCGCAGTTTCGCCTGCGTATATTTTATAGAGTCGTCCATCTTCCAGACACTGACGTGATGTCGCTTAGCCGCGGAACTCGGCTCAGAGGCGGGACACTAATCGATACGCATTAGCTGATTCGGCGGGACTCACTTGCCTTCTTTTCCCCTCTCGAGACATCCTTAGCGGTCTGCGACATATTTCGCGCGCCTTGCAGAAGGACCGTTTATATACGGGACAACCGTTCACGAGCGCTGCATGTTTAACTGAATGTCGGGGGCCATATTAAATCGAAGATGTGTGCGTAGATGGCGAGTGAAGTGCCGTATATTTCTCTCCCGTCTAGACGACACTGTTATCGTATACGAAAAGCAACCTAAAACTGCTAGTTGCCTCGGCGGCAACATATGAAGCCTGTCTCGCTGGACGCATTCGAAGCACGCTTGCTTCAATTACGACTGAAGAGGCAGTCGTCTGCTACATTGAAGTTAGTCAACTTCAATTTAAGTGCGTTCCGACTCCTCCGACTCCTTTCTCCGTTCCGACTCCTTTAAGTGCGTTCCGACTCCTGCGCGTCCTCGTGTTCATTGCATGATGACCGCATTTTGGTGTATACAAGAACATCAGTAGGAATATGCGAATATTGCGAATACTCTGTTATTCGATTCGCACTCGATTCGAAAATACATTATTCAAAATTATTGAATAAATTTTTTCGGATATATAAGGGATCAAAAGTCTCCAGAGATAGAGGGCGATGTGTGTGAGAACAGTTTCGAATGATTCTGCTGCATGATAGCTTTCTGTTGTTACGCAGATGCACTATAGTTCCTGAGCGAACTCATACTGCAGAACGCTGACAGTAAACCGTGGATGGCGGAAATGTTTGCGCACTGTATCGAAAGGGCTGTTCTATCTGCGGCAAGAGGGAAACTGTTGAGCATGTGTTGTCCCTTGATCGCTGGGATGCTACATTTCTTTGAAACGTGATGTAACGCACAATCGAGAAGCATCGTGCCCCTGATGCTCATCGAATCCGCTACCTAGTGCCAATGGATATCTGGTATGGTACTTCTTTTGGAAGGGCGGTTTGACATGTTGAAGTAGATGCATGGCTAACAGGCCAGTATTCCAGAAGAAACCATGCGGAATTACATAAAGAACAAAACGGTCAGAAATGTATTCCAGAGTGGCTACCACGCGTCGAACTGTTAATAAACATGCAGGAGTTCTAGCAGATCCATGTACATGACGTGTGGATTGCAGTTAATACTGGGAATTGTATGATTTCTGGAGTTCATTTATTTGTCATGCTCTGTGTATCTTGCATGCTATGACAACTGTAAAAAAAAAGTGTATTTCTGCAACATGTGTATCTGTTCTTCACGTGGCTTCAGCCGGAGCTCAAAACTTGAGCACCAGTCCGTTTTCTAAACTCTGCGTTAATCACCCAATCATTCCTCTCGGAACTGTTAAAGAAAAAGATGTTTTGTAATCTCGCTTAGCCTCCTCTTGTCTTCTTTAATCAAGACTGCGAGAACAGCTCTCTCTCTCTCTACAGAAGACTTTATACAGTATGTGTGCCTGCCAGTTCTACGTGGATTGTTTTATCTGGAGAATCGCTGCACAGTTTTGTGTGGAGAGTTTGGAGACTAAAACATTGTCCGACATGGTCATCTTGGGCTTTGGCCAGCCGCTTGACGCGTTTATTGGGTAATATGTAATAACAGGAGTCCCGAGATCCATGTACGAGAGTGCACTTCACTGTCATGCATGCGACTTCGAAGAGTCTTCGCACACTTCCGCTCACGAAGAAAGAGTGAGCACAAAAGAAATGAATTGACGTCGGGGTTTCTTTTTCTTCTCACGCAGGAGTAATCAAAGCAGGCCATGACGTCGTCGGCGGGCGGAGGAGGCCTGCCCCCGGCGCGGGGCCTGTACGACCCCCGGCAGGAGCGCGAGTCCTGCGGCGTCGGTTTCATCGTCAGCATCGAGGGCGTACCCTCGCACAAGGTGAGAGGCGCCGGTGGTGCGTACTCGTAGCCTCGCTACGGAGTACCCTTCTCGTTGCGGCAAGAACGGGAAAAAATTGTATTAACCTGGTGGTCCCAATGTCGGCCCTGGTAATTTATCCGGCGTCGTACTATCACAGTAAAAGCTATCAGAGAACTGTGGTATTATAGCGTGTGTCCCAGCTAACTAACGTTAGCCAAGATGCTGGACGAAAAAAAAATGTCGCAGTTTTGCCCGAAAGGCGAAGCATCGATTGCGATAGCAATTTAGTAGAGCTATACGAAGCAAGGATAGTAGTTTAATGGGCCGTATTAAGTTATAAACATTCGCTTACTAACTGAATAGACAAGCACGTCACGCGTGCACAGGTAAACATGAACACATCTCGCTCGATGACCGCGGAAACTAGCTGTGAAAACACTGCAGTGAGAAAGCACGCCAGCAGCAGCGGGCAAATTGACCTTTGCGCTGTCTCTCGTCTCGCTTCAACACGAACTAAACATCGAAAGCACAGCGCATACGAAGCTACCGGCACTCGGCGCATGCACTTTGTCCGTATCGCAGATCGATTTGAAGATGAGGCCCGCGCGAGCACGCACTTCGCCCACATCGCAGATCGCTTTCAAGATACGGCGGCCGCGCGGCCTGGCCGTGAGCAGCAGCCGACGGAGCAGAACGCATCCCTCCTCCCTCTCGGTCGCCTCGCCCCCATGCCTTGCGCGTGAAAGGAGACCGAGCGCTTCCGGCCTGCCTAGCTCGCGTGCGCTACATTGAGCCGCTATTGGCGGCTCACCCTTGTACGCTTTCACTCGCACACACAGCGTATACGGTGCGCGGCGAAGATTTTATCGCCGTTGGACTTTATACGGAACCTCACGGCGACGACGAGGACGGCGACGGCAGAAATATGCTTGGCGTGTCCATATAGTTGCTATCGCAATAAAAAAAATGTCACAGTTTCGCCCTAAGGGCGAAGCAATGAATGCGATAGCAACACAGCAATGTCATACGAAGTAAGGTGAGCGGCTTTGGTAGCAATATGAATTGTAGTAAACATGAGCTGATTAAGTAAGCAGGTGTGCTGCGGCGTAAGTAGACCGACATGAAGAGAGTCTGGATGACCACGAGAAGGCGCGTGTGAAACGGTGGTGTTGATGAGAAGCGCTTCCCGTGGGCAGCGCGCGTGCGAAGGGACACACCTGTAGCGCTGCACTGCCGATCCGGGCAGCATTACATGTGTAGCGTGCGTTGGGAAATGTGGCCCGACTATTACTAACTGAATGAACAAACGTGGTGTGAGAGCGCACAAACAAACATAAATAGATCACACTGAATGACTGCAGACAACGACTGGCAAAACGCTGGCAGCAAGCCCATACGCTGCAGCGGGCGAAGGTACGTGCGGTCTATCGCTTCAACAGAAACTGAGCGGCGAATGCACAGTGCATGAAGGTCAGAGCCGTGTGGAGATAAGAGACGTTGCGGCGAGCGACGAGCGCGGTTGTTGGCAGAGGAGAAGTGCGCCCCCCCCCCCCCCCCCCCCCCGCTCCCTCCGGCGCTGGCTTCCCGCTTCCTTGCTTGCGCGTGGGAGAGATAAGAGACCCTGCGGTCGAGCGACGAGCGCGGTGGTTGGCACAGTAGAAGTGCCCCCCCCCCCCCCCCCCCGCTCCCTCCGGCGCTGGCTTCCCCCTGCGTTGCTTGCGCGTGGGAGATTGAGTGCGTTCGCTCTCCGTGATAGCGCGCGTCCCCGCACGCTTCCGCTCGGGCATACGGCGCGCGGTGAAGATTTTATCTATACGGAACCTCACGGTGACCGCGACGGCGACGACGACGGCTACGGCGACGCCGACGGCAGAAATCCGGTTGAAGTGTCCATATAATTGCTATCGCAATAAAATTATGACACGATTCACCGTCGTTTCTTTGCGGTCTGCCCGAAATGAACCAAGGCCTAAGTAATACAACATGAAGTTCTATCACGGGCTTAAGTATACTATGTACCATTGGACCAATGCTCACCGACGAAACGCCGGGTGTGCGCCATCGGAGGCAGCCGTGGCTCGGCCCAGCATGAGTCAGCGGCAACGAAGATGCTTGCTTCAAGGACGGAATCCCGTAGCGATTTCAGCTCCCGACTATAGCTTTGGCTTAGGACTGTCATGTGGAGCTAGGGCGCCCTCAAGTCCAGCACGCGCAAGTCGCGGCGGTGACGCGCAACTGAAGGACTCTGATACTGTACAGTACAACATGCCGGACGTGGAGCACATGCGCCTGCTCTACTGGGAAGCATCATACGCAGAACGTCCACACGTTTCGTTAAATCTTGCCCCCTCTTCCACCGCACAGCTAGCGTACCGCGATTATCGCCTCTACTGAACCCTATATATATATTGCTATGCGCCAATAGTTTACTTAAAAATCCAAGGCAGATCAATCGGAACGGTTGGCGTTTTTCGGAACTGGTACAAAGGCAGCCAGCCGAATGTCGTCTTCAGTCTCTACTCTGTCTCCACGTACATTCGCGCTCTTTCTGCCCTCTGTTGCGAGAGCTCGTGACATTTCCCCGTTGGCAGACGAAGCCCGCCGGGCAAGTCCCTCAATAGTTCTGGGATTGTAAGGCTTCAGGCGGGCAACGTGCGTCACCTCGGTTTTGGCCCAGTGCCGTCCACTGTTTGAGGCGTGCAATGCGATAGCTGACCTCGCTGAGACGTTCGAGTATAACGTAGGGCGCAGCATAGTGGGCAAGAACTTCTGGCACAAGCCGCGCTTCCGTAAAGGCGTCCAGAGCCACACAAGGACACTAAGATCGAAGTAAACATGCAGGCGGCGGCCGTCGTAGGGGATCTTTAACCGGTCCTGCGAAGCCGGGGTGTGTAGCCGAGCAAGGCGTCGCGCTTTTTCTGCTCGACAGAGGATTTTGGCCATAGAGTCATTGTCATGAGTGAAGTAAGGAAACATGGCGTCGAGTAGCCGGTGGTCTCGTGTCTCGCGGTGTTTAATGCATAGGTGACAAAAGGCAAGTATACTGTCCCAGTTCTTATGTGCGGAATCGACAGACATGGACAGCATGTTGGCAAGCGTTCTAGGTGTACGTACGCTCGACCAGACCATTAGTTTGTGGATGGTATGGCGTCGAATGGCGGAAGCCGAACACTGACGAAGGGTCTCTTCGACAACATCTGCGGTAAATTATCGCCCACGATCGCTGATTATGATGCGGGGAGAAACATGTCGGAGAATGACGGAATATAACAAGAAAGGAGAAACATCTCCTTTCTTGTTGCCGCTGCCGCCTCACAAACGCTGCCGCCTCACAATAACGGGCCAGGTGATCTACACACGCAAGAATCCAACGATCGCCGTTTTAGGATCGCGGAGAGATCTATACCAACTTGTCAAAAGGGGCGCTCGAAGGTGTAACTGGCTGAAGTCGACTATGCGGTGTGTTTGGAGGTCGCTTGTAACGCCGGCATTCGGTGCAGTTGGCGACGTACCGCTCGGTATCGTGACACATCTTGGACCAGTAAAAGCGTTCTCGAGCACGGTAGAGCGTTCGTGTGGAACCCAGATGGCCTGAAGCTGGGTCGTCGTGCATGGTGCGTAGTACTTGAATGCGGAGGCTCTTGGGGACAACTAAAAGGTAGCGCGCTCCAGTGGCCGAGTAGCTCTCCTTACACAGGACGCCGTCACGTAGGCGAAAACGTCTATCTTCTAAAGGCTCGTTCGCAGCCGCTGAGAGCGGCTGCAAGCTCTCGTCCTTCTGCTGCTCGGATTTGAAGGCACCCATATCAGGTAATACCGGAGATACAAAAGCGATGTAGTGATCGAAGTTGTCAGCGCCGCATTCAGTCATCGGAAGTGAAATCCGAGAGAGACAATCGGCGTCAGCGTGTCGTCGTCCGCTCTTGTAGGAAACAACAAAATCGTATTCCGGTAGACGGAGGGCCCAACGCGCAAGTCGACCGGAAGGGTCCCGCTGATTCACGAGCCAGCACAGTGAACGATGATCCGTGACCACTGTGAAGGTGCACCCGTAGAAGTATGAACGAAACCGTTGCACCGCGAAGATGACCGCCAATTAGGCACTCTTGCTCGCTCACTGTATAATTACACTCAGAGCTGACTCAAGGAGCGGCTAGCGTACGAGATCACGTGCTCACTACCGCCGATGCGCTGAACGAGCGCAGCGCCGATGCCAGCACCACTCGCATACGGTGTGAGCCTCTGTTGGTGCTGAAGGATCGAAGTGGGGAAGAATAAGCTGCGGACGTTTAGAGGAACTTCAATTGACGAAGCGAGGAATGGCACTATGTGGTCCACTCAAAAGGAACGCCTTTCTGGAGGAGGCGCGTAAGAGTATGTGCCGCGTCAGAAAATGTGGGAATGAATCGGCGAAAGCGTGAACATAAGCCTAAAAACCTTAGTGACTGCTTGACACCGTGAGGTTCCTTAAATGCCTCTACAGCCGCAGTCTTTTGTGGATCTGGTCGTATGCCTTCTTTATCTGACCTGATGTCCCAGCACAAGAGGTTTTGTCGTTCACCAAAATGGCACTTAGAATTGAGGACAGGGCCAGCTTTCTCCAAGCAGTTCAGCACCAACTCCAGGCGCTTGATGTGCTCACTAAATGCTCGCCCGAATATGTCAACGTCGTCCAGGTATAGCGCATGCAATTTCAAGCCGCGCAGCATATAGTTGTCCGTGAACCGTTCGAACGTGGCGGGCGCGTTGCACAGCCCGAAAGGCATGACGTTAAATTGAAATAAACCGTCGGGCGTCGCAAATGCTCGTTTTTCCCTTATCGCCAATGTGCATGAGAATTTGCCAGTTGCGCGCGAAGCGTTTATTTAAAAACGCAAGGCAGATCAATCGCGACCGTTGGCGTTTTCCGTGACCGGTACAGAGGCAGCCAGCCGAACGTCGTCTTCCTTCACTACCCTCTCTCTCTTCACGGTGTGTATGTATATATATCATCAGCCTATTTTTAAGGCCACTGGAAGGACGGAGGCCTCTCCCAGCGATCTCCAGTTACCCCTGCCTTGCGTTAGCCGACTCCAACTTGCGCCTGCAAGTTTCCCAATTTCATCACCCCACCGAGTTTTCTGCCGTCCTCGACTGCGTTTCCCTTCCTTGACACCCATTCTGCACCTCTCAGTGGTCCACCGGTTATCTGCCCTACGCATTACGGGCCCTGCCCAGCTCCATTTCGTTCTGTTAAAGTCAACTAGAATATCCGCTATCCCCGTTTGATCTCTGGTGCACACCGCTGTCCACGTTGGGCGCCCCTTTAGAGCATGTATCGACAGTTCACAGGTTTTCTACTGTACACTTTCTGTATATGATGCAAGAACCATTCGATAGCTACAAGTGATAAAGTGCAGTTTATGCAATTTTCGGGGATGGTATTTGTAATAAATAAAGTCAGATGCGGTAAATTATGCTATGGATAATCGTCAATTGTACTCTGTGTCGCACCTGCTCCGGAAATCAGTGTCTGCTTAATATTAGACTGTTTCTAAAGCTCGCATATATAGTTCAAACAGCGAAAGGCGGAACGCTGCCCTCGCAGGGACCGATTGAGCGCGGAGTGATGCTGCGTCTCCGTTCGTCAATCGTGTGTCTGACGCGCTTGTTGAAAATGCCAAAGCTGCGTACTTCTCTGCACTACACTCGCGGACGACTTTCTGCGGCAACGAAAGGCAAAGCGCACACGAAAATAGTCCCGCACTTTCATCCGCGTTAAGTTTAAGCCGAGGAAGAGAAAACATATATAGACACCTTATTTACACCAGCTAAATATAAGACAAAACACACAACACCGAGTGTTGACGTTGACGTATTTTGCGGCGTTTCCCTTCCGCGTCTGGACAAACGAGAGACGCTGTCGCACGTGGAATCTACGTCATTCCCCCAGCGTCTGTTCCGAGAAACCAAAAAGCGCTGCCAAACTCTGCAGGACTACTTGGCGCGGTGACACATGTGCAGCATCTACGCGTCCGTAGCTTTCCCTTCATTGCCACAGAAAGTTGTCCGCGAGTATACACAGCTTTAACCCACACACGTGCACTGTGTGTCGATTTTCTTTGTGCTCGTCTTACGCGCTGTTTCCCCGTTCAAATGCAACACTAACTAGCGCAACGTCGATCCCTTATGTCTGCTAGAGCATTAGAGAGAAAGAACAGTTCGGCTGCATATGCGATGTAATATTTCATCTGCGGCTTTTTTGATTTCATCATCATCATCAGCCTATATTTATGTCCACTGCAGAACGAAGGCCTCTCCCTGCGATCTCCAATTACCCCTGTCTTGCGCTAGCGTATTCCAACTTGCGCCTGGGAATTTCCTAACCTCATCATCCCATCTGACTTTCTGCCGTCCTCGACTGCGCTTCCCTTCTCTTGGTATCCATTCTGTAACCATAATGGTCCACCGGTTATCCATCCTACGCATTACATGGCCTGCCCAGCTCCATTTCTTCCGCTTAATGTCAACTAGAATATCGTCTACCCCCGTTTGTTCTCTGATCCACAGCGCTCTCTTCCTGTCTCTTAACGTTACTCCTAAGATTTTTCGTTCCATCGCTCTTTGTGCGGTCCTTAACTTGTTCTCGAGCTTCTTTGTTAACCTCCAAGTTTCTGCCCCATATGTTAGCACCGGTAGAATGCAATGATTCTACACTTTTCTTTTCAATGACAGTGGTAAGCTCCCAGTCAGGATTTGGCAATGCCTGCCGTATGCACTCCAACCCAATTTTATTCTTCTGTAAATTTCTTTCTCTTGATCAGGTTCCCCTGTGAGTAATTGACCTAGATAAACATATTCCTTTACAGACTCTAGAGGCTGACTGGCGATCCTGAATTCTTGTTCCCTTGCCAGGCTATTGAACATAATCTTTGTCTTCTGCATATTCATCTTCAACCCAATTCTTGCACTTTCTCGATGAAGGTCCTCAATCGTTTGTTGTAATTCCTCTCCATTGTTGCTCAATAGGACAATGTCATCTGCAAACCGAAGGTTGCTGAGACATTCGCGGTCGATCCTCACTCCTAATCCTTCCCAGTCTAAGAGCTTGAATACTTCTTCTAAGCATGCAGTGAATAGCATTGGAGAGATTGTGTCTCCTTGCCTGACCCCTTTCTTGATAGGTATCTTTCTACTTTTCTTGTGGAGAACCAAAGTAGCTGTGGAATCCTTGTAGATAGTTGCTAAGATATTCACGTATGCCTCCTCTACCCCTTGATTACGCAATACCTCCCTGATGACTCCGACAATTTGATTTCATACCTTGTGTCATTAGAGCGCTTTAGATATAACGACGTCGAACGACGCAAGCGGCTCGCTTTCGAAAGATAAACGCGCGTTGCTTGCATGTTTCATTGAAAAACACTACATATACGCGAAGAACGGTGTTTTATAGCGAGTGTTTCCCGCTGCTCGCGGTCGTTAGCGAGGCGCTTGTTCATTGTTCCCGGAATTTCCAGTCTTGAGCCTCGTCGGTGGGTATGCTGCTTTGGACGTAATTTATTGCTTACCATTGGCGTTCCTTTTTAAGCGAAATATCTTCGGCACCGATTTAAACTGTTCGCGCATTTCTCGAGAGCTTAAAGAGTTCGCCTTCTGCTCCGTACATGTTGAAGATCACGGCGAGTTTCGCGCCACGCGCGCTTTAATTACCGCTAGGCGTTTTCGGTCTATGCTATGGATAACGCGAGGTTTTGTTTTCAAACTCTGCAAGTTTTGCCCGAACTGAGGAAAGAATGTGCCTAAGCCGCAACGACCGATCGCCGACAAGCGAGAATGGGCCTATACGCTCAGCCTATTAGGTTGCTTCTTTTTCATCCGAAACGCCCTCGTCTACTTTAATGGGACTACGTCACATGTATCGCAGAATCTGCTGACGCACTGTACGGAAACAACGCTTCTCGTAGAAAGTCAGGGTGCGGCGGAAATAATGCCGTCTGCGTTGTTTCGGCGCATTGTTTAAACGTGCGTATCGGGCAGCAGTTGCGCATTGCACAACGTTTCTTCTTTTTTTGTTGCTTTTTACTTGTCTCATTTTTTGTCGCAATATATGAGTGTTGTTCAATAGATGTGGCCTCTGGCACACTTCACTTTGTCGTCCATTAGGGAAATTTTACACTGCTAGGCGTGCATCTTTATAGACCAGAAAAAAAATATTAAGCTCTTTTCTAATAGCTATTTTTGTTTCACCGGTCTGAAGACTGACGAAGGGAGTATCGGGGAGCCAGTGGAGTACAGGACTGTTAATAACTTTCTGAATTTCTAAGGCAACACACCCCAACAAATTTTTCACGAGATGACCACTGTGTTCGAGACGGATGTCTCATCGTATGACGTCGTTAAGCACTGGCATCGGCAGTTCGAATGTGGGCTGAACTTGGTCTAAACGACACAGACTCCCGGTCAATGGGACACCCTTACAAAAGTGGCGACAGTCATTTGGAAGATCGCCGCATAACGATTCAAGAGGGTCCATAAGAAGTATTATTCAGGAACATCTGCAAAACGCGAAAGGTGTCAGCGCGTTGGGTTCTTCGCTTGCTTTCTGCTTTCCACGAGGACGATCCAGTGGCCTACCGCGCGTGGCGCAAAACTCTTGGCTACGTGCCGTAGACTTTTTGTGTAAAATTGATTAAACTGGATGAAATTTGGGTGTTATCGTTATGAACTAGAAATTAAATTCCAGTCTAAACAATGGAAGTACTGTACGGCTCACCACTCTCACACAGGCACGCACGCAAGCTCGAGCTAGCCAGATGATGCTTACAGTTTTTTTTAGTCGGCAGGAAGGGGGTTGTGATGACAGATTTCCTGCTCAAAGGTGCCACCGTAACGGAGACCCACTGTGCTAACTTGCTGACAAAATTAATGAAAGCCATCAAAATCAGCAGGCGTGTCATGTTGCCAAGAGGCGTCCTGCTCTTGCAAGACAATGCACCTGCTCACAACTCGCATGTTGCTCCAAGGACAAACCTGACTTCTACAAAAACAGCATCCGCAGATTGCGTGAAGCGGTGGCAGTAGTGCGTGGCTCTCGGTGCTGGCTCTGTAGAAGAATGTAAATAAATAGGCCAACTTTCGTGCTTTTCAGCCCACAAGGAGTGGGTCAGGGGAAATCTTTATTGAACGCCCCTCGTATTTTGCCGGTGGCTTCTGTCAGCTACTACGTGGGATCGGTGTTATTTTGCGAGTGTATATATATATATAGACATTATCATAAGCCAATAGACAGTGACACCAAGGACATGGGGGGGGGGGGGGATGCACGTACTAATTGAATTAAAGAAATGATAAATTAATGAAAATGATATGATCTGATTACTAAAAATCGGGCCCCTCGGTTCCCTTTCTTCTCGTTCATTACATAACAAGGGCTCGAATCCGGCAAGATTGATGCCTTCAGGTAGCATATGTGGGTTTATTGACCAGTTGCCTTCCCCCAGAGAGATCACGTAATCGTGACGCCTGCGGCAGAAAGGATGTTCCACATCCGCTGCCTAGGTTTGTGAGTGGTGGTGCTGGCTAACACTCCCAGGATTAATTCTAGTTTTAAGACAAATACCCTAGAAAGTGGATGGGAAAACGGCTCCGCGGTAGCTCAATGGTGAGAGCATCGCACGCGTAATGCGAAGGCGTGGGTTCGTTCCCCACCTGCGGCCAGTAGTTTTTTCATCCATTTTCATTTTCATTAATTTATCTTTAATTTAATTAGTAAGTGCATTTCCCCCATGCTGTCCTTGGTGTCACTGTTTTTTCGCTTATGATATGATTAATAAAAATCGGGCCCCTCGGTTCCCTTTCTTCTCGTTCACACACACACACACACACACACACACACACACACACACACACACACACACACACACACACACACACACACATATATATATATATATATATATATATATATTGATGGAGTTCCTCCCTCGCCTTATTTCTCAACCACACGTTTCCCATGTATTTATTATTTTATCCATTTATTTACTTATTTTTGTTAAAGCCGTTGGTTGTGTATGCCGCCTTGGAGGCTTTTCTAAAAACTGACCTTGTTTCCGTCCGCCGCCGTCATTTTCCTCTCGCCGATATACATGTAGATACATAGTCGGAGAGAGACGACACGCATCGCACGCTGGTAATAAGAATTCCCATTCACGTGTTTAAACAGCTTTCAATTCTCGTCTCATTGATTCTTCTTCTCTCTCTCTTTTTTTTTTTTTACTACGCTTTATTTCCTCACAAGCGTATCGCAGTGTAAAAAAAAAGCGCACCAAAAATTGCGCTACGACGAGTAGTTACTAAGTGCTGCTTCGACACGAACGTGGAATCTTTATTGGCAGCGTGCGGTTCGTAAGCGCGTGTAAGCATAGCCGCTTTTGACCGCGCGCCCCGTAATAGACTGCCGGGAGAAAAATAGCGCTAGAAATCACCGTCTCTTACGCCTCGCCTGCCCGCATTGTTGGCTTGGTTCCTTTACGGTTTCTCGTTCTGCGTGCCATTCCGGCTCGACGCGCTCGATAACTGCGCCGCGGCCGTCGGGGTCGATAGCGGTCATTTTTTTTTTTTTTTTCGTTTCTTTTTCTTCGGGTCTGTCTGCGCGCGTTGGGCTTCTCCGCACAATGGGTCACACTGCGGGAAAGCAAGCTCTGCAGGCCGCTGCGGGAAAACGAGTGGCGTAGGTGGTAATAAGAAAAGGGGGGGGGGGGGGGGGACTAGGCGCGAGGCCGTTGACCCTCTTGCACGTTGCGCGATCGTTCGCGAATGGTTGAAATTTGTGGGCGGACATTCGTCAAGATTTAGATGCGGGTTAAATTTCGCGTCTGTCGAGGGTGGACTTGACTGTAGTAACGAGTTCCATTTTTAACACGAAAGTGTTTTATGCCGGGGTCCACCAAGACTTCAGTGACGTATTTCCGTCACGGAAATACGTCATAGAACATAATACAAAGAAAGAAACCAGAAGAAAAAGTTCCACAAACATGCAAAATTTGGCAATCGAACCCACGACCTCTCGGTCCGCGACGATAGATCGCCGAGCGTTTAACCCATTGCGCCACAAACGCATTTGCACAGCTACACAGACGCGCCTTATATATCTTACACTCCTCCGTGTACCCGCGCTCTTGCTCGGGGCGGTGCCGCCGCCTACGAGCAGAAAAGAGAAATACTGCATTATGACACTAACGCGCACCGACAGTGAACGCTTCGGTGGTCTCAGCACTACGACGCCTCGATGCCAGCATTCGAAGGGACGCTGGCATCAAGAAGCACTACCAACGCCACCTAGGTGGCGTTCACCGTACTCAGCACAGCGGAGCGTGGCCTCCGCAATTAGCTCTGAAAATGTTTCTGAAGGTGATCGCGGAGGCTGCAATTACGACGCGCTGTACGCGCTGATTTGACTCGGTGACGATTCAGTTACGTGCTTTGTCTTGCGCGTTGTATTAGTGTGTCAGTTACGTGCTTCGTCTTTCGCGTTGTGCTAGCGTGTGCAGCGTAGTGCAGCTTCCATATGCACGACGGTTGCTCATGGTCATCGACGTTGGTAGTCGTGATGGAGGAGACGTGCCACCAGGCGTCAGCGTGGGTGCATCAACGCCTAAGGGCGCTTTAGCCACAAAACACCAATAGACATTATATATCAATGTGCAATAAACATTACACTACTTCTGTGAAGACACGTTTCACTTTCGTGTTCTATACCGATTCCTATATAAGAGGGATCAACCACATTTTTTGTTCATTCTAACAAAAAGGCCCACTGAGCTTGGCTCGACGTTTCGAGCTTCCGCCCACGGGCGTCTTTTAACTGCTGAGAAAAAGCTTATGAATGTAAATGAGGCTTGTTTTCTTTTGCGTCTTCTTCTGCCAGGGTGGAAATTTAAGTTGGGCTTTTTTTTTTATTGATGCTTGCTCATGGCCGTAGCTACAGCGCCAGGAAGACAAGACGGACAGGAGCGTGCTGTGTGCGTCTACTCCTGTGCGTCTTGTCTTCCTCGAGCTGCACCTGTTCTTCTTCATGTAAATGAAGTTGAATGTCGCGAGACTCTACCTCTCAACAAAGCGGACCATGTCATGTTTGAGGCGTACAATTCGTTAAGAACAGCTAATGTCTCCTGAACGTTTGTCAGACCTTCCGAGTGTGAGGTTGTAGAAAAGTGATATAAAGGTGGCATTGCACCAAAGAGCACTTATTTTTTTTCATTATGGAAATAATTCCACAATGGCAAAAACACCACTCTCGCCCCGAGAAAACGCTTGCTAGGCCAGAAAAGGGCTAACTAAAGGCGGGTGGCGACGCCGTCTGGAAGTTCCTGCACCAGCCCGCCGTCACGTCATGCATTTTGACGATGTCTGCTAGGGTCTAAGTAAATATTTAGCGGTCAAGATTGTCTTCATTGTGTTCTAAGGCGCCAAAGACTGCATGTGGCAAGTTTCGGGAACCTTTACGGAGCCAACGTCGCCAAAATTTGAAAGGTTTTCTTTGAAATTTATGACGTCACAATGATGTATCGGCGTGCGGTTCTCGCTCGAAATTTAAAAAAAAAACGAAACTTTTAGCCTTCATTTTCTCGTTTAATAATCAATGGATCATCGCAAAATTAGCTACAACAGAGTTTTCAAACGCTGCCAGCCTAAACTGATGTACGAGTATTGTTTCGCTTTAGTGTCCGTTTAAGTTGCTACGCTATTTCTAGTTGTAACCTCGCTTACTTGGACGGTGCAGCTCCTCTCACATCTGCTCACGCTCGCTGGAGGATTTTTTTTTCTTACTGTAATGAAGGAGACCGATATCTTGTAATTTACAGCTTCGAAATTACATGACAGCGTTAGCGAGTGGTAAAGACAAATTAACAGAATAGACGATGTTCATTTCGATTTTTTTTAGTGTGCACCGATCGTCGTTTTCAGTTAAGCGCATCTTGTAGATAATGGAATCGATCACGAGTGATGCGGGGCTGGATTAAGAAATATATGAGATTAGGACTTGTAAACATTTTGCCTTATGCGCCGCTTATCGTACCCTTTTTGCCGCGTGGGCGCCCATATCTTCAAAGCGATCTGCGATGTGTACAAAATGCGCCGAGTGCTGGTAGCTTCGTATGCGTTGTGCTTTCGACGCTTGGTTCGCGTTGAAGCGAGACGCTGCATGAATGTCAATTCGCTCGCTGTTGATGCCTCGCCGAGCAGCGTCTGTGTGATTTGTGGTGCAATTGTATAGATGCGTTACTTGCTGACGGCGCCGAGCAGCGTCTGTGTCCTTTCCCAAAGCAAGCAAAACCGTGCTATCGCTCGACAAACTTGGTTTAACCGCGTTCAACCACGCCAAACTTTTTTTTCTTCTTTCTCTTTTTTTTATTTTGCGTGCGCGACCGGGCTGGAATACGCGCTCGTGTTTTTGTTTGGCCTTGCTACGTGGTGCGCAGTGGCCTTTTCCTGCGGCAGCTGGACCGACGGATAGTAGTCAAATCCAGGCTGCGCATTTTTCAAGCGCTGCCGATAGGTGTAAATCAAGAATCTGCCCCAACTCGTCCAATGCTCCATTCTTCCTCCCCTTCTCTGCTGTGGGGAGTGATGCCTCGGACTGCTAGCTCTCCCTTTCTCCTACCCTCGTAATTCGGCGCTGAGTTATTCGCCCACTAAAGAGTTGGACGAATACTAGGAATTGCGTACACGATTCGACTCGTATTTGATTCAAGAATTTCATGTTCTCATTTTTCTATGGCTTGAGTTCTTAAAAAATCCACAAGGTAGTTCCATGCTACGGTCGGGTGAATAACAATTTTCCCTTTTCTAACTTTCTAATATTTGTTTTTCTGGTCGAATAAACAGCATAAATGAGCTTAAAACTAAAGCCTAGATTCAGAAAGACCTCTGCAACAATATCACTGCAGATGTCAGCTGTTACACTAATTCTACCAGAAATACTTAAACATTCTTGCAACCACTATTTTCAAGGGACTAATATGCTTCAGGATGTATTATTGCCTTGTGTAGATGCTGGTTTCTAAGCTAACGTGTGAAACACTATTTGATGTTAAAAATGTTTGCGCACCTTGCATGTAATCTAGGCTGTTTACTGACAGTCTGCTGGCTGTTCTTTCTGTTTATTTTTTTGTGTGTTGGTGTTTGCGCGTGGGAACTAAATCTTTGTTTTCTTGGTGGATCTCACCTTGTTTGTATCGCTATGTTTTACATCTTGTTTTCTATAAACCAGGGGAATACTTTATGTTCAATTCGATATTCGAAACTATTCTTTTTTGTGCGGATATTGATATATGATTCGAAAACTTCAATATTTGCATGCCCCATTGTGTGTACCTATGGATCATCTTGAAAAGTTTCTTTAGGGGCAGAACGATTTAAAAAAAAGTAAATAATAATAATAAATAAAAAGAACCGGCTGCTAGCGACTAGTAATTGTAATGGAGGCTCGAAAGCAATGATTGTAGTTAACGGACGCGCATGCGCCACTCTTACTCTCGCAGATCATCCAAGATGCGGAGACCATGTCTCGGCGCATGGAGCATCGTGGAGCCTGTGCCTGCGACAACAACACGGGCGATGGAGCCGGCGTCATGATGGCCGTCCCCGACAAGTTCTACCGCAAGAGGCTCAGGTGCGCTGCACGAGGAGTGCATGATCCCGACCTGCAACACGTCCGCATACTGTCCCGCATACTGTCACGCATACCGTCACGCATACCGTCACGTATACCGTCACGTATACCGTCACGCATACCGTCACACAATCTGTCCCACGTACCGCCACACGTACCGCCACACGTACCGCCACACGTACCGCCACACGTACCTGCCACACGTACCGCCACACGTACCTGCCACACGTACCGCCACACGCACCGCCACACGTACCGCCACACGTACCTGCCACACGTACCGCCACACGTACCGCCACACGTACCGCCACACGTACCTGCCACACGTACCGCCACACGTACCGCCACACGTACCTGCCACACGTACCGCCACACGTACCGCCACACGTACCTGCCACACGTACCGCCACACGTACCGCCACACGTACCGCCACACGTACCGCCACACGTACTGCCACACGTACCGCGACACGTACCGCCACACGTACCTGCCACACACACGTACCGCCACACGTACCGCCACACGTACCGCCACACGTACCGCCACACGTACCGCCACACGTACCGCCACACGTACCGCCACACGTACCTGCCACACGTACCTGCCACACGTACCGCCACACGTACCTGCCACACGTACCTGCCACACGTACCGCCACACGTACCGCCACACGTACCTGCCACACGTACCTGCCACACGTACCTGCCACACGTACCTGCCACACGTACCTGCCACACGTACCGCCACACGTGCCGCCACACGTACGGCCGCACATTCTGTCACAGATTTTCTCCCACATTTTGTCACGCATGCGTTGCGCAGATGTCACATCGTAGTGAAGGTGAAAAACAAAATACTGCCAAAAGTGGTTTAAGAACCTGACCATTTATTAGGCGAACTTGTGCGGCCGAAAGACAAGCGACACTCGAGTCGCAACGATAGCGGCGAGCAAAGACTTCGGTCGTCGAATGTGAATTCACAGGTCAAGTCTGTCCCGGTGTCTGCAGCAAACGTTCGCTGTCCGTGGTGGCTGTGTCCAAGGACAGAGTACACAAGAGACAAGAGAGAGAGAGACGAAACTTTATTTTGATGAGGCATGGAGAAGCGTCGATCTCCGTGGTGGGTGGAGCCTAATAATCAAAACATACACAAGAGACAAAGAATTTCGAGGTGCCGGGATACGGACAGACCAGTCCACAGACTATGAACGAGAGAGAGAAAGCTCTTCTGTTTCAGCCGTGTGGTTAGCCTGCGTATTCGCCTATATGCGAATGGACATGAATGGTTGATTATGACCGATAAGTTCCACAGCAAACTTATGCAGCTTCTTCGCGAAGAAGGCCTGCCCACATTTGTTTAACCATAATAATCCGTCTGTCAAACCGTACCGTAATAAAAAGATCACCGCGCAAGCACTCCGTACAGATGGTTAACCAGCGAAGCTGAAACGTGCGGCCCCGGTGTTATTTCGCAGGGTTAATATTCACTGGGTTAATCCCGACGGGACATTGAAGTATTTTTCAATTATTGGTTACGTTTTTGTGTTTCTTAATGAGGTTACACACACGTTCGGCTGCGACGGAGAAAACGACGTCCCTGATGGTGTGCCCGCAGTCCGCCGCTGTCGCATTGCCGCTTGCGATTCTTCAAAATTAGGTTGCTTCGAAATTAAATCTGTCCGTCACGCAAGCTTACGCACGCACGATGGCTCACACCCTCTTAAGCAATGGCTCATACCCCCGTAAACGCGGCCTCCCCATTACAACGACAGAAGAGAAGTGAAATTCTACGCTGGAATGATGAGCGGCAACGGAGTCATCTGTGGAAGACGACGACGACGCTCGAGCCCTTGCTGATGACAGTTTTCGGCGTGCAGGCGACAGACGGACGAATCGGCTAGCTGCATATAAAAAGTTTGCTGTTTTATCCATGTATCACCGTACATCCCAAAGTAATGGGTGGTGCTCGCATACATTCTATAGTGAAGAACACCATTCGCGTAGCTCCGCAATCTGATTGGACAAAATCTCTCGCTATTATAATGAACGACAGCATTCAAGAAATTTCTGCAGCAGAAGGTGCGTGCCTTGCGCCGAGCGAAACTTGATTAATAACGGTGGTAATTCCGTGAAAAACGCTCACCGGCGAAAAAAGAAAGTTAGTGTATTTGTGGTAATAAACTCCGCACTAGGAGCTCATTAGCTCCAGCGGCGTTAATTACGAAAGTTGGATAGCCAACATATTCCGTCTGGGCTCTACAAACGTGTGCGTTGTTCTTTGTCGGACACTCATTATTCGGAAGCATCCGATGGCGTGCCAGTAATTGGACGCCACGGAGCAGCGCAGAACGCCCGCAGATGGGACGATTAAGTAGGATGAGGCGCGAGCATCCAATCGAAGCGCAGCGGAGACGTTCCGTTATTTGCACTGCTTGTGTGCCGGATTGGACGAGATGCGGGATTGTACACATGTGTGTATGTGCGCGTCTTCGTTTAGTGTAGGATGCAACCTGACACAGAAAGCGGCGAATGTCCGCTTCGATGGCGACCTGCCTATTGCCTACAAGCAACTCGCCGAATATATTGGCCTTGGCTTTTCCAAACCACTGACGATAATATAATAGGATGATGTTCTCGCGGTTGTGAAAAGTGCTCAGCGTCTTCAGCTGCATGTTGCGACGGCGCGACGTCATACCGTATCAATATGGAGTGGTGTCGGGGTAGCAGCACTCGCTATCTGGCGTGATTCAAAAGGGAATCTATTGTCCTGATAGTTTAGGAGCGCAATGTAATATAATATTTACACCTGTTCAGGTCGTATTTACTGAGCACGTTTCTCGCAAAATTATACATACAATAACAAGGATACGTGGTCCTCCACTAAACAACATGGCCGGAGAGAGAGGTTTAAATTCTCAGTGCCTTCGCCGTTGTGTACTTTGGCACTTCAGAACCATGTGTTACTTAGCTTATATAATAAGGCGGCTCTAAACAGGAGCGAGGGGGAGCGGCCGACCCCACAATATTAACGCAGAAAATCCGGGGTCGGCGCCGCCATCGGCGGGGTTATCCGTGAGCGAAATTTCCGTATACAGGGTGTCCCAGCTATCAGGCAGCACAATTAAAAAAAAAAAAAAAGAGGAACGGCGTTACGCGGAGCAAACCTAGTGCATATTGTTTCCAGTACAGTGGAGTAGCCGCCTGTATTTTTTCGTTACTGAGGTTTAAATAATTAATTTTAATTATATAACTCGCGAAGTACTGTCCTTATTATCAAACTGTCAATGAGAAAGTCGTAGAGCAACATGAAAAACTCCAGATACAGCTTTCCGTTGTGCAATACGTGCTACACAAAAGTGTTTTTCCGAGCATGAAAGAAGCCCGCGAATACACGCAAAGTGCCTCGAGCGGCCAGTCGTGCGGCAATTCTGCGTGTATTCGCGGGCTTCTTTCACACTCGGAAAAACACATTTATGTAGCACGTATTGAGCCAGAGAAAGCTGTATCGGGAGTTTTTCATGTTGCTTTACAACTTTCTCATTGACACTTTGATAATGAGGACAGTACTTCTCGAGTTAGATAATTAATTACAATTAATTAATTAAATCCCAGTAACGAAAAAATTACTGGCGGCTACTCCACTGTACTGGAAACAATACGCATTAGGTTGGCTTCGCGTAAGGCCGTTCCTCTTTTTTTTAATCGTGCTGCGTGATAGCTGGGACACCCTGTATATTTAAGTATATGTATATGCAGGTCCCGCACGAAAATTCGAAAAAGAAACGCTTACCGTATGTACTATCGTTCAAGGTTTACTCCCAATACACTAAAGTTGCGATGAACAAAAAAGTCCCAGTTTCGCCCGGAAGGCGAAGCATCGATTGCGACAGCAAATTAGCAGACAGCTATGCGAAGTAGGGATAGTGCAGTCAAACCTCGTCAATACGTACCCGCTTAATGCGTAATTGCGGCTTAAACGTAGTCGCGAAGATTCCTCCACCCAGCCCCCATTGAGCCCCATGTATTGGCTGACCGCTTAAGCCGTAGTCGCTCATTGCCCACCAAACGGTTAGTGCGTATTATTTTTCTTGTTCTACACGCACAGGCAGAAAATCGGCAAAATCTCATGTGCGGAGACGTTCGATTCTCGAGTTGCGACGCCCGGACGACAGTCGCCAGCGATAGTGAACTTACAACATGGCCACCAAGACGTATTTCCTGCTCGTACGGCTGTTGCCGATTGCCGCGCACAAAAGCATGACCTTCGAGATTAGTTCCCGGTAACGCGGAGAAGTTGCCTGTAGGGGGTGCGAATTCGCTATCGCCGTCGGAGTAGTAACCGCGCAGAAGCACATTTTATTGCGAAGCGCATTTGTGCCGTCACCGTGGACGTCGCTTTGAGGTTCCGTGTTAAATCCAAACACGGCAACATCGTCGCCGCGCGCCGTACGCTGTGTGTGCGAGTGAAAGCTTGCGGGGGTCAGCGGACTCAGTCTCGTGCGCGCGAGGGAGAAGAGGGGGGGGGGGGGGGGGGACGGGAGCGCGCTTCCGCGCTAGGCACGGCGGGGGAGGCGAGAAAGGGAGGCGTTTACTTCGGCGGCGGCCGCCGTATCTTGAAAGCGATCTGCGATGTGGAAAAAGTGTGCGCCCGCGCGGGCTTATCTTCAAAGCGAACTGCAGACAAGGTCAATATCTTGCGTTTCTTCGTCGAAGCACTCATCCTTGGAATGTATGCGTGGACGCATGTCGTTTCGCTCAAGCGCGAGGCGTCAGAAACGAAGAGCGAGCGACACGATCGTAACGTCGTATAGTGTTACCTAGTGTCAGGTTAGTGAAGTGAAGGGCTGATACTTGCGCAGTAACCAAAGAGTGGCGCTGCCAGCGCGTTGAAAAAAAAATTTTTTTCCTCCTTCGGCAACATCAACAGGAAAAGGAGAGTGCCGGCTTGGCGGGCTAGGCCAGCTGCAGCGAGCGGTGGGATCAGGTTTGAATGAAAGGAGGGGGAAAGGTCACGCCCGCGGGGGCAAGATCGCCCGGTCGAGGGATATGCAGGCCGGCCTCGCTCACGCACGCACCCGTGCGCTCGCTCTCGCCTCGCAGTCGCCGTGAATTCGAGCGCGCCTAGCGCGACGCCGCCGCTTCGCATTCCGTCGCAGCGGAGAAGGTGCTTCCGGTTGCTGCTCGCGCAAAAATGACAAAATTTGGGGTGAAATCTCTAGGTTGTTGGCGGGGAAATTTCGTTATTTCGAGGGGGTCTACTGCTGCCACTTCGTTATGTAGAGGTCTCAAATACATGTGCTTCTATGGAGTTACGGCGGGGAATAGAATAACTTCGTTATATCCAGGAATTCATTATATGGAGGTTCGTTATAAGCAGGTTTAACTGTACCACACCTTGCTATATGACATGTGGTACATGCGCGTTATATTGCAACACCATTCTATCACTACAGTTGCTCATACCTTATCTTACATTCTTGACAAAGTTATTTCTTGGAATTTTGAAAATGACAGCCCGCAAACAAATTTCATGAAACAAAACACCGAGCATGCCTTTTATATGAAATCTCTGTCTGAAATATTGAAAGTGCGAAACAAAAACAGAACCATGAAAATGATGTAATTTTTTTTTGGGGGGGGGGTGGGTGGCGAGGCGTGTACTACCTCCGGGATCGGCCCGCGCATGAGGCCGCGTTTCGAACAGAAAGCTCACCTTTGTGCATAGTGTTCGCAGCCAGCATTACCCGGTAAACATTACGATTACATAAGTTGCTGGAAAAAGTGAGAAGTCGGGGATCTTTGAATATGGTATCGCGTTCCACTCTTAAAAGCGAAGCTTAAGCGCCCTCCCAATTATTTTCCCTCTTGTTCCCCACTCGCCCCTGGTTCTAGCAACATGAAATGCAAAGTGGAATGCCTTCCTGTACACCTTATTAAAATGTAGAATCGTGCTCTTTGTGTTTTGTGTTCGAGAATCTTCGAAATAAATCACAAGGAATTTGGACCAGAGGGCACATCATACCCTTCGAAGCGTTGGTATGCTATGAAGTGAACCAAATTGTGGTCTACGTTGGGGGGTTTCGAGCGCTCGCAATGACATGTGCGAAGCCGTTGCGTTTCCAAGAATTCCACGTCCCTCGCCTCCCCTGCCTGGACTGGATGACTTGGCTGTCATCCCGCTTACGGGGAGGTACGAGCTTCCCCAATTCACTGGCCTAGTTTTGACGAGGTTCGGGCTGTTGCTGGCGCGCAAGACGGGGCCTGCAGAGACCACATCCGAACGTCGGAAGGTGCGATACGTGTTCCATCCGGCCGGCAGCGGCCCCTTTGTCCGCTGCCAGCCGTTGGTCACTGGGGCTCGTCGGGGTCGCGGCGTCGGCGGGCGCGTGCACTCTTCCGTCGTCTCTATGTCCCGAGGCGGCGCCTTCCGATCGTGCCCTCGTCTATTCCTCTGTTTGCTTCTCTTTCAATTTTTTCTGCTCTGGGGTGCGCCCTGGCAGGTGCTGACCGAAAAATAGGCGTCCTCTCTAGACTGGGTTTCTTGTTCTTAGTTTTTATCTTTCGCGGTGCGCTGTCACCAGCAGCTATTCGGCCATGTTTTGTGCAGCAATTAGGTTCAGATTTGGTCTTGTTGCTAACCCTGTATGGTATCGAAGCCCTTCATAATGTCTTGTTTTCTGTAAGGCGAGCTTCGCCTAGAGTCTCCATTGCTGCACGTGCGATCTCGCTTTGCCCTAGCTGGGACCAGGTGGTCGCGCACGTGCATCGGCACACGGAGCGGCCGGAGCAGGTGCTGACTCGGCGTCTTGTATGCATAGAGGCTCGTGGCGCTCGAACCCGCGGTGGTTGTTCGGCACGTGCTATCGGAGCATGCACACTGTGAGCAGGTTGACTTAGAAGATTGCAATTAAGAAATAGTTCTCCACAGAAACAAATCTAACCATCATATCGTTGTCCCTCAACTCTTTCCCTACCATGGGGAAAATAGGTGGTTTTTTTTGTATGTTATGGCAGATACTTTTTTTTTTCTGAAGAAACTGCTGCACTCAATAATTAATGTAACACATAAACAGAAATCAATATGAATGCACTTTTCACGCATAAAAGTTTTCTTAACGAGATTTATGTCATAAAAAGATATAAATTGTTAAAATCAAGATTGTGTGATAAAATTCAACAAAGTTGTAAAGACACGTTTGTATCTACTACGCAAAAAATGTCACAATAATTGAGATATACAAAAATGTATTGCCGTCTATTAGACACTATCTCCGCAAAAAATCAAAAATTTTCATTGAACAGGTATTCCGCTACAAAAATTTAACTGCAAGCACTGCAGTTGGGCGTGCCGGGCTGTGGCTGCTGATGTTCCGGGCAGGTTTGCGTCGTCGTCTCTTTCAGAATCAAAGTCCAACGAAAAATCAGCGTCCTCTGTCTCGCTGCTATTCGATGTATTGATAAGATTAGCCCCAGAAGAGGCAGTGGAATCGCGATATCTGCGATCTCCCGAAGCGTGCCCGCCGTTTCCGGAGCCGGACATTGTTGCGTTCTGCTTTGACGATCGTGAAACTCGGAGCGCATTTAAAAGTCACCGACTGGCGGGAAAAAAGCGAACTGCTTAGAAAACCCAAAAAATAGCTCTCCTTCTTCACGTAGTATGTCCGTGAGCGGTGAGGAAGGTCTTGAAAGCGGCATTTCAAACCATCAATAGAGCACTAACGATGCCCAATGGCCGCGGTACGGAAAGAGTTAACTTTGAGCTTTCGATTGTAGATATTCGTTTGTTGCTTTAATTGCTCCCAAAGTTGTTTGCCTTGAATCTTTGGACCATTTACAAAACTCATCAAATTCCCAAACCTTAATGTCTGCAGCGGACATAACTAAAAAAAAGAATGCTGGTCGAACAATCGACTGCAATTTAAATTTTTCATGCAGTTAGGCTTTATTAAAATATATCCGCACAGAACCAAAAGACAAAGTTTGACAAACTAAGCGTGTCTCGTGAATGTGTGACATAAATTGTGCTTCTGTAAGAAATAAAAGGGTTCCAAAATTTTCAATTGGCACTTTCAGTAATACGACCCACATGTACAGAAGGACGGCCTTGAGAAAGTCTATAATTTCGTGATCTTTGTGTCCTCTCGCGAAGTGTACCGAGTCAATTTAAACCTCCATGTTCACACTATTTTCCCGCAGCATATGTATAGTGTGATCAAAGCACCATGATCAGGCACTATATCCTTACAAATCTTTACCGCTTTCCATCTTTAATGCGCATCTCGACACATTATTAGAACGCAGCTCTTGGGCGCCCATTCCTGCAGCAAGCGTCATGCGTAACTGAGTGAACGAGCACAGTGAAAGATGAGAACGAATGCGGAGCACAGCGGGGGCTGTATTAAAGTGGCGAGAATGAAGATAGTGCGACGAGGAGAGTGCAGCGTTCTGCTGGAAAGCGGAGGAGGGTATGGTGAAAGCGTGAGAAGAAAAGCATAGTGCTGCGCACGAGGGGCTTTGCACCGATGGCTACGAGATGGCACCAGGGTTGCGCACGTTGTATGTATGAAAAAAAAAAGCACTGCGTGAGCGGAGGTTTGTGCAGCAGCTGCTGTGAATCGAGCCCACGCGTCATCCACGCGCTTCCTCTCATGATCTCCTGATTAGCGAGGCTGTCGCGCTGCACTTTGCTCCGTTTGCAACGTGCCACACAAGGCAGGTTGTCTACGCCGGCGAATATATCGTGAAATGAAAGCACGTATCCAGCTGCGCTCAAATTTTGCATTAGGGAGTATCGTAATCGTTGGTGAATTTTTTTCCCGTCATTGTCATGACAGATCAATGGCGAATTCACAAAGTTTGCAGCACGTTACACATCAGGTACTGAGGCGCCCAAACAATGATCAAATGTTAGCAAGTCTGCAAGCATTAAGATCAATATGTAATTTTAGAGGTTTCATTGCCCTCGCAGAAACAGACTGACGTGGTGCTTATATATGGTGCTTCCAAGGAATGGTTGCAGGTTGCTCGCCCTTTCCCTTGCAGGTAGGTGCAAGGGTTAGGGTGAGCCTAGAAGTGTGTCGCTGATGGCTTCATGTGCGCCCATAATTATGTTCGAGGTCATGTGATTGAGCCTGCGCTGCCCCAAGACCGTGTTACAGGAGGAGAGTGCACATCCCCTCCTCTATCCTTGTGGTCGCGCAGAGAGAGCCCATGCATACAAGGCGTGTCGCATACGCGACCCATGCATAGTATTGGGGGTTGTGTAATCTGTGTTTTGGAGATGCGGCACAGCTAAAATGTTCGACGCAAGCGGCGACGCAAAGCATGCTTGGGGGCAAGAGCGCACGCTGCCGACGCTCCTTATCACGCCAGCTAGTGTTGCAACAACGAGTACTCGTTAGCTGTCATCGAGTGAGATCTGTTGATATTTGTCTGTGCACACGAGAACACTATAACCATGCCTTTTTAGTTTGTAAGCCAAAGCTAGGTTTACTGCAATTTATACGACCTAAGAACTGGGAACCTTACTTTGGTGTAATCTTCTAATACTTTGCTATCGCTATCAAAGCTTCATTAGTTGCAAATTTTTGCCATCGGAATACTTAATTATTGTAGTTGTAAGTGAATTCAGTATTCACGAATTACCTGTAACCGATTTTGTCATGAACCTTGCACTTTATTGGTTTTGTTATCAGTAGAATTGTCACTGACGTAAAGCATGGCCAATCAATTTTTGTTTTATTTCATTATATCCGAGAATTCATGATATATCCGTAGCCGTTACAGCTAGGTTTTCCTGATGGTATGTGTGTGTGTGTGTGTGTATGTATGTGATATGGCATATATGCATTAAGATCGAGTAAATCTTGATTATTATTGTAATCTCACACTCAGTTTAGCATGTTCAATTACACTGTGTAGGAGCAATGCCTCCGAGTAGACTCACCATTGGTGTCCTCTTGTTTTGCAGGGAGGAGCTGAACATAGTGCTGCCCCCTGCAGGGCACTATGCCACTGGCGTCTGCTTCTTGGAACAGATGACAGCTCCCGAAGCAGAGAGGAGGTTCGAGGAAGAGGCCCTGGCCAACAAACTTAAGGTGCCTTTCATTATGCAGGCAGCTCATGCTTTTTGTTTCAAAGCTGATCTGAAGAATCGTGCTTATTGTACCCCTGCATGGATACTATAGACGCAGGTTTTATGCTGTGTAGAGCCACTATGAAAGGAACACAGAATGGGAAGGTTCAGATCCAAGCCTAGATATTGATATAGTTTTTGATGGGTTTATGAAATGCTAGTGTAGTTGATTTAAGCTCTGTCATATGCAATCCGTGGAACTATGCAATCCGTGGATAGGGAAGCGACGCTGGTGCTGGCTGTGCGATTTACGCCAGCAATCGTTACCACTTGCGCTGTGATAATGGTTTTGTCAGTTTTTCCATTGTACTATTGGGTTTTAGTGGCACATATCTTAGGCAATGGCCAAGATATGAAATCAAAAGTTATCAAACCCACAAACAGTCAATACAAGAAAATAGGGGGCAGAAATGGGAGTCTGTTGATGTGATGGCAAGTGTGCAGAGCAATAAGAAAGACAATGTGGTGTCGTATAGAAATTCGTGACCATTTGATTTAGGTTAATTAGGCAGTTTTTGGATGTCAGCATTTGGCTACCGCTGGCTCTGATTTTAACTGGTTGTGAAAGGTAATTAGCTGATAATCGAGCTAGACTTGTGGGTCTTATTTCTTGCTTTTCATGGGTGTTTTCTTGAAAGAGAGGTTTTTCAATTGGAAAGGAAGATCACAAAGTTAGCAAGAGGCCATAAGATCCCAATTGGTACAATTTGCTCCTATACAATTGGTCAAGGTTCCAGTTGGAACTCAACTTTGATTTCAATTGGTTCCACTTGAGTTTGATTCCACTTGGAACCAAACTGGAACCAATTTCAGTACAGCTGGTTAAGGTTTCACTTGTGTCCTAACTGGATCCAATTGCTTCCAGTACAAACAACTGGTAAATGTTCCAAGCTGAAACCAGTTTTGCCGAGTTGGTTTCTCACAGCGACCAGCTGATCCTAGTTAAAGGCTCGAGAACAAGTTAAGGACCGCACAAAGAGCGTTGGAACGAAAAATGTTAGGCCTAACTTTAAGAGACGGGAAGAGAGTGGTGTGGATCAGAGAACAAACGGGGATAGCCGATATTCTAGTTGACAATAAGCGGAAGAAATGGAGCTGGGCAGGCCATGTAATGCGTAGGATGGATAACCGGTGGACCATTAGGGTTACAGAATGGATACCAAGAGAAGGGAAGCGCAGTCGAGGACGGCAGAAAACTAGGTGGGGTGATGAAGTTAGGAAATTTGCAAGCGCAAGTTGGAATCAGCTAGCGCACGACAGGGGTAATTGGAGATCACAGGGAGAGGCCTTCGTCCTGCAGTGGACATAAATACAGGCTGATGATGATGATGATGAAAGGCAGTTGGATTACCAGTTAAAAATTCAGACGGATATGCTACTTAAAGCAAATAAAAAGAGGTGTTTAGTGAATTGCCAAGATAGAACTTCTGTCAAGCACTTTCTCTTGGTCGCTGGGTGTGCAGGTTCTCTGCTGGAGGACCCTGCCCACAGATGACACAACCCTGGGCTCGGTGGCCCGTTCCACGGAGCCCTACATGCGCCAGGTATTTGTGGTGCCCACCGGTGGACAGGCAGGCAGCGATTTCAAGCGAGACGTGAGTTGACCCACTTTCGTCCTTCTGTGGGACTCTCGTCGATTCTCTCTGACCAGCTGCATCACCATAAGGCTTCGATCTGGTGCCGAGAAAGCTGGGAGTCATGACCACACTTTCATTGAAATGTTTGGCAGGAACATTCTGTTTGGTGTTCAGTGTTGTGCGATCCCTGCAACACTACTTGGTAGCGCATTTCCAGTCATAGGGCCCACAGAATAAAGAAATTAAAGTACTTTAATAAATGCGTGTTTGTTGGTGCTTCAGCATAAGCCCCGAGGGCATAATAAATAAATTAAAAAATAAATGAACAAACAAACATTAACTAAGAAACTCGCAGTAAACAGTGCTTGAATGAGGGAAGCCTCAATCTACAGCCATTGTTTTGGCTAGGGCACTTTTCCTCAGGCCAGCAGCTGCTTATAGTTCAGTAGCTTGTCCAGCAGCAGTTGCACTTGCGAAGACCACTCCCCTTATCGAAGTGTTAGACTGTGGCTCGGGCTTTCCTCATTCACTTACTAATAATCATTTCATCTCTACATTCCTTTGACTTATATTTGTCTTGTCATTGTTATACGAGTCACTAAACATGCTTTGCATCAGCAGCTTCTGCTCAATTTGCTGATCTGTCCTGGCTGCTCATATATTTTTCTTCATGCACCAGTTGTAACATGTACGTTTCGCGTATTCTCAGCACAATATCAGCACATCTATTGCGTACTGTATAATGGCCAACTGTAATCATTGCTCAAGTGTAGGCTGTGTATGTGTTTGTCAGCTTTATGTTGTAACTCGCAAACTGCCAGTCGGTACCTACAGCAGCAAGTCACTGCATGCATGAAAAATGCTTGACAGAACTTTGCTCGAAACGTGTTGCAGATATGTTGTATTGACTGAAATCCTTGTTCCAGAAAAAATGTGAAACTGCACGAAGGCCTGTCAACATTGTTGCATATGGCAATAAGAAATTGACTTGCTGTTGCTAACATGTTTATGTTCTTTTTGCTATGTAAATTGGTTCATGTATGAAAATGGCCTGGGTTTGTCATTAATGCAGGTAATTAAGCAACACTACAAAGGGCTTGAGCTCCTTGCTGAAGACTGCATCATCTTGGTGTAAAAAGCAAGAGTTGTAAATAAGAGCATCCCCAGGTTTAAAAAAAAAAAAAACCTATCCGCACATTTTTATAATAAAACTTTATAGTTTCTATTGATTGCGCTACGAATGTACTGTATTCATGCTCGTATTGTAGCTCTGCATAAAATCAGCACTAGTATTGCAGTGCACTCGTAACATAATTATGCACATCAGCAGTACAGATAACCATAAGGGATTTATTGATTCATTGATTGATTGATACTGTCTCTGCAGGTGTTCGTCCTCCGGAAGGTCACCTCCCACAAGATCCCCACTGATAAGCTGCGTTACTATATATGCAGCCTGTCACCGGACACTATCGTATACAAGGTGAGACAATTAAGGGACAAGTCCGTTTGAATACGTTTTATTACACCCTTGTCTAGCATGTTTGCTGTAAGATCATTCTCTCTTAAAACTCTGTGTCTTTAGTGCAGTATATCTGATTGTGTCAAAATCACAGAAAACTAAAAGAGGCCATAACGACGCTCCAGTGTGGCTGTTGTTCACTTGAGTCTCCACCTTGTGCCAGCAGGCCACAAACACTGCAAATTCTGCCTACTGGAATGACATGGAGACATCAGACAGAAGGCATGTACAAACCCAAAGAACAGCCAGCGCGAGTATAGTCCTCGGAGAACGGCTTGTTGAAAATGTTAAGTACGTACACTGCCACGAAATGTAGCCATTGCACCACTATCTTTTGCCTAAAGCTTGAGTTTATACTCGATGGCACAAAATAATGAAGAAGGCATGTGGCCTGGACGCAGTTTCACATGTGCAAAACTGTGTCCTGTTTGTTTATTGCGATAGAATTATATGGACGCTGGTTCACGTACGGTCAATAGCACACGCGTGGCTCACAAGTGGACGGTTAGAAGGTCTTCAGAGATGCGCAATGCGTTCCGCTGTAACAGCGAGTGCGACTGTAAGAACGAGGGCAGCGCTCTGCCTTCCGTTGCTGGCATGAGTGTTATGCGCACAAACACTTTGCTTTCCTGCTTTGTAGCTGTGTGCATGCTATACCGTGGTGCATAGTAAACTTGAAGCTACGAACACCGACTGTTTTTCGTTGAATGCATCTCGTGCAACATCGATGCGCGTTGCCTCCATCGCTGCTGGCAGCGCTCCTCATCAGGCTAGTGTTACGAGATGCCCGGTAGCTGTCAGGGTACTGTTTCTACTGCTCAGCAGCACTTACCAGGGACGCTGCATCTCGCAAACATGTCGTCCCACGTATCTTCGGAGCATGGGCCAACGAGATCAGGCCCACCACTAAACATTGCTATCACCCTCACTGCTTTGCGGAACTGCCAATTTTCTAATCTCGCATGTCTTCAGGCGTTGCGCAGCAGCTAAATAAGACGTTGGGGACTTGTTTGCCTGCTATGGTGGCCCCGCTTCAGTGGGATCAGAATGCAAAGCACCCTTGTGTACTTAAATTTAGATATCTTGTCAGGAACCTCCAGAGGGCCAGAATTAATCTGTAGCCTCCCACACAGGTTTACCTCACAACACACTATGCAGCATCAGGGGGTTAATTATTATAATCAAGACCCCGTCTTTGCCTTTCTTCTTTCGCAGGGTCAGCTGACGACCACCCAGTTGTGGCGTTACTTCTTGGACCTCCAGGACCCCCAGTGCGAGACATACTTGGCCCTCGTCCATGCCCGCTTCTCGACAAACACCTTCCCTAGCTGGGAGAGGGCCCACCCACTGCGGTAAGACTGCTTTTTTGTGATGCTGTCATTAGCAGCATGTGGTATGCTTCATACGTAGGTCCCATCCAAATTGAGAATGCTAGTGCATAGAAAGCAGCTGTTTGGTGCACTTGGTGCACCAAATAATGCACTTGGTGACTTATATGCTAACTGCTTCAGTTCTGTAATGGTCGTGTAAGAAATGGAATTTTCTTGGATATATGTTGACATCTAAAAGGATGTTTGTGCACATCTCACAATTTGCAAAATACTATTAAGTTTGATGGCAGGGTGTCGCACCAAGTTGAAAAAGAACTGCTCTGTAAGCTTTGCCCAAAATAGTAGGTCAATTTTCCTTCGCATAATTTCGAGCCCAAGAGTTAGCAATTATGTGTGCATCTGCTTGAAGAACCACACTGCAAAGCACTCCACTCGATTGACACTGTGATTTCTGGTTTTCCACAGGCTCTTGGCTCACAATGGAGAGATCAACACGCTCCAGGGCAACGTGAACCTGATGAGTGCCCGCGAGGGCGTCATGCACACGTCCATCTTTGGGGACCGGCTCCGCGAGCTGTACCCTGTGGTTGAGCCCAACCTGTCCGACTCTGGCAGTGTGGACACAGTGCTCGAGTTCCTTGTCATGGCTGGCCAACGCACTCTTCCTGAGGTCAGTGGCCTCTTTTTGCAGCAAGTGGTGTTAAAAGTACTTGTACCCGCTTTCATGGCATCAATCACAGGTGTCGTTTGTAGGTGCTTTGTCAACTGCCGAAATGTGGGGGAAATGTGTTGCCCAAACACGGCCAGGCAAAACGAATGTTTGTTGCAAAAACATTGTTGATTGTCATGATGCAACATCCAAGCCTGATGTTCCCACAATTCAGGCCTCTTACTGGGCACCGAATCTCTCAAACGTGCTATGATTCCCTGGTAAACTCCTTCGTTTACGATCTGACCATGTGGCACTAATTCCTGATGGACATTGCCTTTGCAGTCAAAAACATAACCAACATCACCTTTATTTTTGACCGACTCATGCGTGCTTTTTTTGGATGAGGAGAACCTTTGGCCACTTACTGCGATGGCTGCACTTTCGTTTCAAGATCACAGTCATAAACCCTTGTCTCATCGCCTGTTATGATGTTCTAAAGAAAGTTTTCATCGTCATTGGCAGCGGCGAGCAGTTCCTGGCTGATTTCAACATGGGTCTGCTTCTGTTCGTCAGTCAACAAACGCGGCACGAATTTCGCACTGACACGACGCATCCCAAGTTTGTCACTCAAAATTTCATGACATGATCCTACGCTGATACCCACTTCGTCAGCGACTTCTCGAACTGTCAAACGACGATTTCCACGAATCACAGTTCGAACTCTCTCGACGTGGTCATCATCTGTTGATGTGGAAGGTCGTCCAGGCTTGGGATCGTCACCGACTGACATTCTTCCGTCCTCAAAACGCGTGAACCAATCATAGCACTGCGTGCGACTCGTACAGCCCTCCCCGTATGCTTGGCTAAGCAACTGAAATGTCTCTGTGAAAGTTTTCCCAAGTTTGTAGCAGAACTTCACACACACATGCTGTTCTTCCAATTCCTTCATTGTCACTTTGGCACCAATTCGAAGAACAGCTTGTTCATGTGCTCACTTCAGCGGCTGTAGCTCGCCAACTAACGGTCTGAGCGATACGCGGCAAATGGCAGTTTGTTGTCTAAACCTGCCGCTACATGCGCTCAGTAGCTGCAGCGCGCTCCCTCTGTCGGTTGACGTGCTATTTCAAAATTTTGATTTCTTTTTGAACACACCTCGTACATGTTTCTGTTGGCTGCTGTCTGGCCTAGTAGACAATTTAGGTCACTAGATATGTGCGTAAACAGGCAACTTCATCACTGCATACGGTATATTGGTGTGTGCCCATTCTTGGTCATTCCCCCAGAATGAATATGCCAAGGTGACACAAGGGTGTGTAGCCTTAAATATATTGAAGCAATAGCACCCCATTCACAACAGACACATCCGCATTGAGCACGGCCGCTTGATAGATAACCATTGCAATGAAGTTGCAGCCAGGATACTAGGGACAGTGGGTGTTGCTACGGAGTTTGAACTTGAGCGCTGTGACTACAAGCTATTCTATTTCATGATATCATTTGGCACTGTGGTTGGCAGTGACATTGCCACTTCATGTGTCTGTTTGTGATGCACATAATTTTTTGTTCACGTTGATTCATCTCGTGTATGTTTCATAATTCAGGGCTAGTGTAGGGATGTGCATTAGGTCGCATAAGAAAGCTGTTGCCAACATTGATGGTCATTTTCAGTTGTTTCTGCCATAATTTTTTTTTTTTGCAAGGAGAATGAGGGTTAAAACAATGGGATCATATTTGCCTCGCTAGCAGAAAGCCACAGAGCAGTGAAATCTTCCTTGGTGGGACCGTATGTCCAGGAATCCAGTGTTTGTGCTGTATCTTGTTTTCATGTCAGACTGGGCTTAGAGCTGCTCAAAACCAGTCCGCTATTAAAAAAGAATACTAATTAAGTAATCATAGTTGGCCATGCAAATGAGAGTCTGAGAAGCCACCCCAGAATGGCATTAGCTGGGTTGATGATAATAAGGAGAACAATGGCAGCACAGTGATTATCAGTATATGAAAATAACAGTAATGTTGACGGAACAGGGAGGGTATGACAATGCCGCAGAAAGAACAATGGCAACATGACAATAATTCCAATGTTATAGCATGGTAGTTGCCGCATTGAAGGCAGGGAATCAAAACCTGGGTCAGTACAAGTAGACCTTTCTTTTCTCACGGCTTCAGCTTAAGAAGCATGATGGCACTTGCAGCAGATGCCACAAACTTATATACTCACATTGTAGACAAGCAGCCTGGAATTGAACGGCTACTGTTTTCTCTGTGCTCGATATTTCATAGTTGTCATATACCTAGCCTGTAAAGAAACATCTGTCATTGCTTCATAATGTCATTTTTCTTGATATGCCAGTAATCATACATTACAGCAAATTAGACAGGCAAAACAATTCCTTACGAGCTTGGAAGCAATGGCTGTTCTTTAATTTTGTTTTGTTTATAGCTTCTATCCTGCAACGAAAGAATCAACTTCACAGTGCTTTAAATTTTGCAATGATGAAGCTGACTGTTAGGATAGAGGGAGTGAACCATTGTGCATGTGCAGCTGCTTTGCTTACATACCTTTCATGGACTAAAGAATTGTAGGAAAGCTTTCTAAGGGATTTACATATGGGCATAATTATGTGACATTGATTATGTTGATTATGTGTCACCTAACGTTGAAACAGGAAAACAGTGGTGTACGTAGATCAGACATCAAATGGAGGTAGCCAGCACTTGAGATTAAGAGGTAGAAGTGGAGTTGGGACAGATAACCCATGACAGATAACCACTAGTGTGATAGCATTTTATAAAGGGTATCATGGGAAGGGAGGCACAGTAGCAGGACATTGAGAACTAGGTGATGTGATGAAATTAGGAGATGGTAGGTGTAGGATGGCGTTGGCTGGCACCAGACGAGTTAAAAAGCACAACACAGGTAATTTCAGATTGCCGAGAGAGGCCTTCGTCCTGCAGTGGATATAAAAATAGGACGATGATAATAATCATGTAGGTGTTATGTCTCTGCAAGGTGATAGCAGTAGAACCTCGTTGGTGCAGTTTGAAACAGAAGAGAGAAGGAAGTGGGAAAAAATGCTGCATTGCTGTACTGAACTAGCAGTACAGTCACCCAGATATTCAATGAAGTGCCTCTGTAGACAGTGCCAAAGGCATTGTCCAGGAACTTTCGTTTCAAGTTGAAGTTGGCCTGGGAAATGTTCAGGGCTAGAGACATCCTTCCCTCAGCAGCATGGACTTTTGGCCTCGATGTTGTGTTTATGCATTGCACAGTCTTGACGGTGATATCGTTGTGCCTCGCTCAATGATGAGAAAATCATTGTTAAATCTTCCATAATTCAGTGGGTGGTTGATGTAAGGTCAGTGCGTTTTGTTAAGAACATTTCCCACTAGGAAGTCTTATGAACCTCGAACCTTTACTGGTTCGTAATGCAGAAGCCAGTGTAAATTTTTTCATGATTCAGTGACTGTTTCATTTAAAATCGGTGCCTTTTTAACGTTTTCCACCAGTAAGTTGTATGAACTGAGAACACATTGAGAAGGTTTATTTAATGATGCATTTAATACTTAATGCAGCAAATATATGCTCCTTGACTGTTTTATGAAGCAAGGGTCACTGTTGGATCATTCAACATTCAGTGGCTCTTTCATAAAAAGATAACCTGCTTTTTGCACAGAACACCTTCCACTCATTAATCCTATGAATTTAGAACATATCAAAGAGGTTTGTTTGTAATTATAACAAAAAGCAAAGATGAGTAAAAAATGAAAGAAGCTCCTTGACTGTTTCACGTATGAAAAGGCACGGTTGAATCCTTTATGATTCTGTGGCTTTTTCACGTAAGATCAGTGCCGTTCTGGAGCATTATTTTCAGGTGAATGCTTTTGGAAATGCTCTCACTTTCGTTATATTTATTGCGACTAGTGCTGGACACATTAGCATCTATAAACGACACAGCTTTCCTGACCCAATGCTAAGCACGCTGTTTAAGTGCAGTTGGCACAATGCCCGGAATGCTGTTGCCAGTGGATGCCAATGCATCTGGTGCAACTTGCACCAAAACATGCAAAAGTAAAAGTGTATATCCTGAAGTGATCACCTGACAACATCGCCTCTGCTCAAAGCACTTTGGTAACGGTTGCCGACTCTCTGTGGTTTTCGTTGTTGTGCTGTTTGCAGGCGGTTATGACTATGGTGCCCGAGGCATGGCAGAACAATGAGCAGATGAACGTTGAGAAGCGGCGGTTTTACCAATGGAGTGGCTGCGCCATGGAACCCTGGGATGGTCCAGGTGAGTTTAATCCTAAAAGTTAACTCAGCTGCACAGCCATAACTGTTAAAGAGGTGAAAAGCACCGTCTTTTCTTGAAGCAAGCTATGAGCTGAGCTTATAGCTATGTTGAGTCTTAGCCATGTATTCAAACATTGGTGCGTTTCATGCTTGTTGGTGTTTTGTTAGTAGCAGTGTACAGTCAAACCTCGATATAACGAAGTTGTAATTACAGCGAAAAACTTCGTTATATCGAGAATTTCGTTTTATCAAGGTTTCGTTAATTCACTAGAACTAAGATGGGGAAATAAAAATAGTTTGTTACATTGCGAATTTCGTTAAATCGAGGTTTGTTATATCACAGTTTGACTGTAATGTACAATATGACATCATCCCTTTGTTGAGATGTTAACTATGCTTGGACAAAGGGAGAAGCACTTACAAGCATTCATACTTTGCATAGATGAGTGGAAGTTTGCGCACACATTGAAATATGGCATAGAATTTTGTAGTGACCGGAGCATTTTCTTTCAAGATTTTGCTCATGATCTGTGGATGCCACTGTGTGCAGCTGGAGATGCAAAACTATATTTTTCGTATTGAGCCTAAGATTTCTTTTGCTAGTGCTAGCCAGCCTGCCTCCAAAAGGCGAAGTTGTCTTATATGTATGATATGTATGACCATGATTATGAATTGATGCAGGTGTGAGCTTGGCTTATGGCTTAGTTCAAAGAAAAACATTGTGCTTTTCACCTCCGAAAGTTACGTATTATAGTGCTTCTGGTTTTTCTCATTTATGTTACTCACTGCAAGTGTTACACAAGTCAGGGCTGTAATATGATAATGTTGCGCTGAATAACTGTTTGCGTTTCACAGGTAATTATGAGTGCACACAATTTTCCAACTGTTTCTTTTGTATCTTTATGTTATTAAATTTTGCTTATTAGGCGAAGGGAGTGGAGAAAAATTGGCTGCACTTTGTCTTCTAAAGTGAGACTGTACAAATGATTTCTCCATTCAGCTGCTGCCTTGTGTACTTAAAAGAAAATTTTGTGTGCAGTTTGTAAAAAAAATGTTCCAGCATAAATAATGCCCAAAGCTTAATGCATTGCAATCACGCATTTGAGTCGGGATGTCTTCAGTACATAGTGTTCTTTTTGTGACCACACATTGTGTGTGCTACATTTAGTTCCTGGCTCATACTACCTTTTGCAATTTATTGTCTACTTAGGCAGTTCTTTAGGGTTGTGTTTTACCTGCAAGTTCATCTGTTTTCAATGCAGCACTGCTGACCTTCTCGGATGGCCGTTACATTGGGGCCATCCTTGACCGAAATGGACTGCGGCCATCGCGCTATTACATCACCAAGGACAACTACATGGTGATGGCAAGCGAAGTCGGTGTGCTCGACATTCCGTCTGAGATGATTGTGCAGAAGGTATGCATTCCTGGTTTTTCCTTCCCTTTGCTGCTTCAGTGTCGAGGTTGCATGCATGTTCTGTCTGTGGTAAGATGAAACACAGTGCTGTAGGGGTGGCAGCGATAACAACACGGTGATTCTTGAGCATGCGGGATGCCGACTGTCACTTATAAGCCATGCAGCAGTGAGTCTCGATCTTCAGAGCACCAATAGCATGCCTCAAGCTGTCGTGCCCATGACTCGTAAGCTCACTGATAATGCCAGTGGCAATAAAGTGCTCACTGAGCACTTATGTAATTAACATATCTGTGATCTGCATATGATCTGCCACTGCACATTGTTGCAAAATGCTGCATCCATGAATTTTATCGCTTTCCTCGTTTTGTTCACCGACTTGCTGATTGACCTGGGGTTTGGGTAGTGTTTTAAGGTAACCCGCATTTCACTGGCAATATTACTTTTCACTCCTTCAAGATTGTTGCAGTTGTGAAATGTGCAATGGGTGTGATTGCGATCTCGCAGTTCGTAGCACTGTGCAGACGGTGCCGATTTGTGTAGTTTCGATTTCTGCAGGCCGATATTCCTGCGGGCTATGGTGATATGGCTGGAGCAGGTTTGGGATCACGGCTGTCCAAGTGCTGATGGTGGCATGCCTAATTTTTCGCAGGTTTATGAGTTGCAACTGTTCACAATATTGTGGCCTGCAAATTCATTATGTTGAGCCCCTAGTAAAAACAGAGAAAGCATAAAAGTTGCTATTTTGAAATAATCGGTCTTTTGAAATTCGTAGTAATCAGATATTTTTACATTACGTGATCACTTTTAACATTTTATATTAAAATCCCCTCCTGCTGGCTTGTGATTTTTCAAATTTTCGTTAATCTGAAAAATTTGTTAATATGAGGTTCGTAGTAATGAAATTTCACTGTATAGTAATATGAGTGATGATCTTAGTATGCTTGGGAATATCCGCAAGCGCAGTCTCAAAGTCTAATTTAGTAGTACATGCTTTTGTGTATGGTAATAGTATCACCCACCCGATAGGGGCGGAATGTTACAAAGAAGCCCATTTTAGTGTCTTTGAAAAGTGAACTTTGCAGATGAAGAAAAATAGTCTTCATTTAGGGATCAAACCTAGAATCAAACTTAAGACAGTTGCACTATGATTTTGGGTAAAGGAAGCCTACAGGTAGCCGCTTGAGAAACAGCTGAAAGCACTGGAAGCTTGAAACAAATGAAGTATGAGAACTTTGTATGGAGCCTAGTCTAGCTCTATTCAATGTTTGATATTTTTTTTTTCGGTTTTGTTATTTCTGCACAGGAACATTTCTGCCTAACACAGTTGTCATTGTTAGTGAACCACATCAATTATTTTATGCATGAAACTTAACAATAGCTATTTGAGCTGTGAGCAAACGCTCATTAATGCGGGCTTGATACCAGCTATGTAAAGAATATGAGCTTGCCTGAAAGCCTCTATCTGTGGTTTGTAGAATGTTATGTTCCCTTTTGTCTGCTGCATCCAGGGTCGTCTGCGACCTGGACGCATGCTGCTTGTCGACACCCTGGAGAAGAATGTCACCAAGGATGAGGAACTGAAGTTGCAGATCGCCCGCCAGAGGCCTCTGGCTGATTGGCTCAAGGAAATGGTGCGTGCTTTTCTCGCAACAGCTACCGTGGGCTACCAGGACTGCAGTAGTGTAACAACTGCGCTAATTATACCTCAAGTTAACAGTGCGAAAGTCGTCTACACGTGCAGATGTCTTAGCACTTACAAGGGAACAGGAGGGAACACAAGAGGAAAAAGGCAGAGGAGAGGTTAACCAGATTCAGTGTCCGGTTGGCTACTCTGCACTTGGGGGTGGGGTACAGCTGTGGAATTGAGGCATAAAAAGTGCAAGAAGGGCACACCTTAGCACTTGCAACTAACGTGACGGAGACCTGATGCAGACTTTCACTGTGTGATGAACCTATGTGGTTGCGTGGCCCCTTTCTCTAATGTAAAATATTATTGGTGTACCAGTCACTTATTGCTAATTACAGCAAAAAGTGATGACACTGAAGAAAGCTAGGAAGGACACAAGATGAAGGACACTAGCACCGTTTCATTCACAACTCTGTTTTGTCTGTGCATGTGTAAACCATATGTGCAGAACCACATCTTCTGTTCAAGTTCTGAAAGCATGTTCAGGCCTAGCTATTTCTTGAAAGCCTCGCCTAAGCTTGGGAAGGCAGAGTATGTGCAAGTAAAGACATTGGATAGGCTACTTATTTGCAGTTCTTTCCGGTGAAATATCTGGCGCTGTTTCGCAGTTCACTTTGGCGGACTTGCACGAAGCGGCGGGACCCGTTCACGTGCCGGGACTGCGTCGCCAGGACACGAGCACCTTTGCCAAGAGTAGCAAGGTGTTCCAAGACTTGCGACTGCCCCTATTTGGCTATTCTCCGGAGACCATCAACCTCCTGCTGCTTCCCATGGTCCAGACTGAGTGAGTTACCTTGAGGCCATGTTTCCATTTTTTCAGTTAAGGGTAAGCGTGAGAATCGTAGTTGACATCGTAAAAACAACAGCATAGTGGCTGTCTTGCACAGAAAACATCAAGAGCGAGCAGTACATGAACTTGAGAACCATGCATGGACAGCAACAAGAATTTCGCATTGTTGTGGTTTGACATGGTGGAAAGTTGTGCAAGCATTGCCAGATGGCCAGAATTGATGCACAGGGCAGTAATGGCACAGTTATAGGACGTAGCTTTGGTGCAACATCCAATGCATGTCGCGTGCAGACCGCAGGAGAAGTGTTTTTCGAGTGCTTTGCCACGTCTTCCTGCCTTTTGACATCCAGTTTCTGAGTACATACGTCGCTCTGTGGGACCACATTTTCATGAATATAAGGCGAATTTTTTTTCCTTTGTTTTTTCTTTTTTTTTCTGAGGTACCAGCTTAGGCAAACGCCTCGTGTTATATTCGAAACTGCACCCAGTGTATGTGAATCTTCCTGTGTTCCCATTGGAAGATTCTAGCGTAACTCACCTTGACTAGACAGCTTGGGTCCTGTAGGTCAGGGTGATGGTTTATGCAGCAAAGGGTGCACTGCCTGTCTTGTCATCATGGTAACAATGACCAGCCCGATGGAGAACATTGCTGGTGACACATTTTCTTTAAATTTTTATTAATTCTTCCTGTACCATTGCCAAGGCACCATTTACTGTTCTGTATGTGATTGCAGTGTTTTTTTTTTCTTTCATGGATTACACTTTGTTGATGAGTTTAAGTATACACAGTCTGTCTTGTATATTTCTGGTGATCATGATTCATGTGCCAGGAAAAAACGAAGTCCACTTGCAACACAGAATAGCCACAGCGTTGCTTTTTCACAACCTTTACTTACATAATACAGTCAACTTCCATTGATTCTACCATGATGGGACCGACAAAATTCATTGAATGATCCAGTGGGTCGAAATAAAGAGGCAAAAAAAGTGTGCGGGACATTCAGTTTGAATCGATAAGACTGAGAAAAGTAACTATCTGGAGTCGAATGAACTAAAGTCTATTGCACAACATTTTTAACATAACATGCGTAGTACGCAAGTTTACCGCAGTTCCTCTCACATGCACTAGAGAGAAACTACAGAAGTGGATGGAATGCAATGTATGTTCCGGTGGACACTTATTCGATTTGCACAACTGAATGAATGAAAAACACACTGCTAACTTAAAACAACCAAAATTAACTTCTAATAAAAATAAAGAAGAAAGCACAAAGTTACATTCATTTCGAACTTGCTCACATTCATGGTACGGGTGGTAATCTGAAGGCTCTTGTGGTAGCATGTGCAACCTAAGGAAATACAAAATGCATGTCTTTACTGGGCCGGCCCAAAAAAGCCCAGTATCCGAAAATACATTGGAATCTTGTTGATACGATCTTCACAGAAACCAGAAAATAAAACATATCATCTGAAAATCGTATCATCCAACGTATTATCCAACCAAATTGTATTACCGGGAAAAGAAAAAGAAACATATTATCCCAAAAAACGTATTGCGCAGAATCCTATCAACGAGATCCCACTGTACTTAGAAACCGCACAATGCTGTTGAGGTGCAGTGGTCCAGCAATGAACCATGGGTGATCAATGGCTCAGCCTGTCTTTGTTATTGGTAGATGCTTTCCTTGCTCGAACACTGTTAATCACCTATTATTGCCATTTTTCTGTGAACCTTTTGTCTCATTTAGAGTAGAAGAGTGTCTCAACAGCAGAATATCTACAGTCAATGACCGATTTTTTGGACAAGCCCAATTATCCAGATGATTTCACGGCACTGCCATGTACCCCGTAGAGCCTATGTATAAGAACTTTTGAAAATTTAGGCATTGAAACCCTTTGCCGTCCGATTTTTCTGACTTTTTACCATGACCACAGGTCCTAAACAGCAGGTTCAAACTGGCCTTAATCAAAGCGACCACCGCCGCCATTTTGATTATCTCGCAGCCTCGAATGAGTGCTCTTGCATTCAGATCAGCTGGCAGCCGTAGCCACCACCGCAGCAACGCTAGGCCTAGTTTCTTCGACGTTCACTGCCAAGCTCCTTGTTCGGTGCTGTGTTTTTTATTGAAAAGATTCGTCGCTGTCAGCAATGGCACCAACAATGACAATGACGCCTTGTCATGGTGCCATTGTCATAGTGCCTTGTCATGGTACATTGTCATGGCACCATCAATGGTGCCTTTGTCATCTTTGCTGATGGCTTTGAAGTGTGTAAAGCACAGCGAGGGTCCAAGATTTCATAATGCCAGTTCTCAAAAGTCAGCTTTGCCGCAATACAGCGCTCTTACATGGGGAAGCATATCAAGATTTGAAAGGGGCCACTGTATGGGACACAGTAAGCATTCCCTAATTAAACACCCAATGCACCTGCCGTCTCCTGTCACGGTATGAGCACCGATGCACCTGATTGTGCTTGGAGGCTTTCAGAGCTATTTCGGACTTGCCTGTAGCAATTTGAACCCTTGTGGGCATAAAAAGACATGCATTCATTTTTTCGGACTGAATGATTTTATGGACATTTTGATGGCCCCTGGAGAGTTCGAAAAATCAGACGTAAACTGTGTGCCCCTTACCATGACTTTAATTATGTGACACACTTTGGAAGCCAGGTTTTTAATGCAGTTACTTTATGCCAGTCCATTTACTTTGGTCCGGTTACATTACTTTAATGCAGTTACTTTACTTTAATCTAGTTGCTTTAATTTAATCCAGTTACTTTAGAAGGAGCAAGGACAATTTCAACACCAAGGAACCTAGACTTGTTTTAACATCGAAAGCTTTTGGGGCTTCTTCCACATCAGTATTGCAGAAAGGATTTTCATACACTCATGAACCAGCAGCAATTTTCACTTGCTTCTGACTATAATTTTCACTGCTGGAAGCAAAGGTTGAAAACTGTGAAACCCAATGCGATAAGCATCTTCACCTATCTGTTTTACAGCGTATGGGGTGTAGTGCAGTTGATAGCGTACTGCACGCTTTTAGTAGGCGATAATCCAAGCGCGCCGCCGTTCCCTGCTGCAGGCGGCGCAATGTGAGCGTCACCTTTCGCTTCGGCGGCATCTGGTGTCGCCCACCAGTTTTGGTTTCCCGTCGTCGTTTTTTTGTGCAATAGGAAAACAAGAAAACATGTTTTGGGCCACCAAAGCCTCACCAGTTCGACGCACATTGGCGTCTCGTGCCTCGTGTGCAACAATTCGCGCAACACTTCACCTTACGGAGATGTCAAATGCAATCGAGTCTGTCACATTTTTAGTTACTTCGATTCGTACATTTTCTCGGTTAGTACGTTTTATCTTGTGTTTTTTCCAAAATGTATGAACAACGTTCTACTGTGTATGCACACACACACGCCCTGCACTGAGAAGTGGAGAAAAGAACATTTGTGTTTTTAGAAAGCTAGCGAAAAGGAAGTTGGCAAGATAAAACAACACAGAAAGTCAAAGGGATGTTTAAAGCCAGCAGTAGAGTGGGGGTCTTTCTAAAACTCTGAAGACCTACCGGTAAACTTACTAGGTGCCTTTGTGCTTGTACTGTGACCGGAGATGGCGCATGTACGTGTGTAAATTAAGGCACACGTGCTGTGTCCCTTAACAGTCCCACCTTTCCTCCCTGGATATGCTTCACCGCATAATACGACTGTTTTGCAGTGAAGCTAACTTCAAAGACAAAGACGGCCAAGTGAATCATCGGCGTGTTTTGACGTTTTTTCTGCCTTTGATTTAATTCTGCCCGGTCGATAATTCTGCCATTTTCATCGGGCCCGTCAGGATCGAATGAATGGAAATCAACTGTATTAACTGTATTGAAAACTGTATCGAAGTTATTGGTAGCAGTAACAGTGGCACCTGCTGGCACACAGCCACTCATTACTGGCTGATGCAAGAGGCGGACGCAGTGACAAATGCACTGGGATCCTTCCTGTTGCAGCCATTTGGGTGCATATTGGTCATTCTGTTGGTTCCCACGATGTAGCAGCGCTTCTGCACGCATAATCAAATTACCACAGTGCAACGAGCAAGGTCAGACATACTTCTAAAAGGGGTAATCGGGCTGTTCACTGCGAGACCTTTTTGTCTTCTGCTCACACTCACTGGGTGCCGAGAATTAAGGCAGGCACAAAACACAGGCAGCTGTCACCACATAACCACTATGGAGACGTCAAAGGATTAACAGATAGAACAGTCGCATCCCTCACTGCTGTGAGCACGGTGTCGCAGATATGCATGAACATTGCAACACCCGAGAAAACCGAGCAAAGCCACAATGCCATGTGTGATGCTGAATGGTTCCCGAAATGGTAAAAATTGAAAAGAATTCAAGAGAAATGGAGTCCGCAGAAATTACTGAGGAGGGAAAGTACTTGGCACAACCGCCTGCACTTGTAGCGCTTGCGTTTTGCCTCTGCTGGAAGTGCATCAGAGAAACCGGACCTGACCAACGCTTCGAATATGATGCGAGGTCACTCGAAAGTACCCATGGACTAGTTTACTATAGTGTTGGAGGAAATGCCTGCCTCTGGATGTATGAAGGCCCAACAAGTCCACTCAGTGCATGATGAAGATGAATGGAGGTGATGGGAAAAATTAGTCCAACTGCAATAGCAATGTGTATGTGGGGATTTTTGAGTCTTGTGCTGCAGTGGATCAGTGGCACTTAAAAATGCAGTGGCATCAAAACCAATTCGAAACGAACTTGTATAGAGATGGCAGATAATTATGTTTGTTCATTCCTCTGACATCATGGTGGAAGTGAACTTCTTTCAGTATCGGCATCCCTCGTGCACTGTTTTCGAGTGTGGGGGCACAGATGGCAGGTGCAATGCTGATTTTTGTGGGTGGAGCTTGTACTGGAGTTCTTAAGTTGTCACAAAGTAGGGCATTGTCCATTCAGCCATTCTATTTAACATGCGCTGATATGTACTACAACAGTGCATACCCACATGGCCTCAGTGCCCACGCACAGCTGCTCCATCATGCGTGCATCCGTACTCTTGTAGCAGTACATTGTGGTTCACTTTGAATGTCATATCGTAGTGTAACAGGCGGTTAGTTAATGGGACTCTACGGACCCTGGGCACATGGTCGTGGCACAGGTGGTCCTACTTGGGCACACATCATGATGACAAGTCGTACATCATGCTTTGCTGAAGGACCACATTATATGCTCACGGATGCAGCTGTATTACAAATGCATAGTGCATGCTATGGTTACAATATTATTCAATATTTTATTCATACCATCAAAAGTCATACCCTCTCATGTCATACTTGTGGTCGCCTTATATTCATGCGAATATGGTACATTCAGCTGCACGTAAGGTTTGGTCTGGCTGTCACAAATTTGTCATCCTAATTTGTTACAAAGCTAAGATTATTGCTTTATTTTCGAATGCACACTTCAACTGGTAACAAAAAATTAAATTATGGGGCTTTACATGCCAAAACCACGATCTGATTATGAGGCACGCCGTAGTGGGGGTCTCCGGAAATTTGGACCACCTGGGGTTCTTTAATGTGCACCTAAAGCTAAGTACACGGGTGTTTTCGCATTTCGCCCCTATCGAAATGCGGCCTAGTAACAGTAAAAATGCTATGGCTGTCACAAAACTAGAACATTTTGCCTGCTGTTGCAACAATGCATTGGTCGTAAATATGTGTCCCACTTCGCAACTGCACAAATGCATGAGGTGGAGGGCTCGCTATAAGGCAGAATTACGGCAGTATACATTATGCCTAACAGTGTTAGCTAGTGGGGTGATAGGACAGCAGAGATGTTTCTTTTTGATATCCTTGTTTGTTGGTTTTATTAATTTTAATTTTGTTTCTCTTGCATTTCAATGTCAATTTGCCACTGCTTCTACGAGATTTATTTTTATATGGGGCTATGTTCTTAGGCATAGTTAATAAAATTTGATGTTGTGCTGCAAAGACTAGCGAAACATCACGAAAAACATTGAGAGTGAGAGAGACCTATAGACACAGGCACAAGGCTGTCTATCACATGATATTGTTCAAGCCAGCAAGGAGCAGTGAATCTTCTTACTCCATCAAAGTGCTTCTACACTTTATTGGTAAGAGCAATTGAATGGTGAGTAGATGCATCCATCTCTCAATGCCTAAATTTGTCTTTCTTGAGCAATCAACTCTGCGACTGCACCATTGTTCTCTAAGAGATTCGTTGACTGCCAAAGTGCAACACAGCTTCTGTCAAGAGGTTAGTTTTTTGCTTGCACTGATAAAAGTGACAGTTCCTTAACAGAATAGGAATCCAATAGGAAGCTAGGGAACAGGAATTATTTAGTTGTCATAATTGGGCCACCATTGTTACTGTTGTCACCATCAGGCCATCCTTGGCTGTTGTGCCTCAGCCAATCTTAAGTGTCTGTCGCAAGTATCCTCAGCATCATCATGTTTCCTTGGCAAGAGTCGCCCACAAAACATCTCCTGGGTGGAGATACGATCCCATGTTCAATGCTTCTAGGCTGTTGTGCCATCTTTGAAGTTGTCATCATTGTTCCACTGTTGTTGTCAGTGTTGTCATCATCATGCCATCCTAGACTGTTGCGTTACTTGGCTGTCAACACTGCTGTGCTGATTTCATTTTCATTGTCCTGCCGTTAGAGTAATTATCATGTTGCTGTTGGCGTTGTAGTTACTGAAGAAAATGGAGCTTTAATGCAGAGATTAACATGGATACAACCTATATGTTGGCAATCTCACCGGTCGCCAACATTTGATTGCTGCCAGTCTGTGTCAGTCCTAGCATACCTCAGTTCATGATGCATGTGGCGATGGGTTAAGCAAAACCAGATTCCCGAGTTCAACAGAAACAGGGTGCTACAGTAACCACAACTGTCATGCCATTATCAGATATTGTTCAGGGTCATTATCTTCGCAGTCATTATCATCATCGTGCCATTTTTATTGTCCTTGTCATCATGCCAGCCACCATTATTTTAGGCAGCATTTAAGGCCTCACTTTGAAAGTTTGTTCACAATTTTTCTTTTATTTATTTGCCGAATCGTACACGTCTGCAAACAAAGTGAAGTTCTCAGTGCCTGTGTGTGTGTCAATATGCCTCCCTCTCTGTATTTTTCATGCTGCTTCAGTGGTCATTGTGTCCTGCTTCTCTCCTGGTCAAGTTAATTGTAGTCATTTATTCCACTGCACGTTTGCAAACGAAAAAATAAATATAAAAGGAATGTTTTGATTACTCTGTGTTCCCCACATGTGGTAGGTCATGTGTGCTGAAAGTCATCGGAAGCTTGCGCTCTAACTCATTCAGGAATGCAGCTCTGTCCTGCCAAGGGCGTGACTTGCCCACTGGCATTGCTGAAACCTAGGGACCGATTTGTGCTTCGCAGTGGGGAGCGTGTGTGTGCTCTCGCAGCCTCCACCCCTCCCCCCCTCCCTCCGGCCTCTGCGAATTCGTCGACGACAAAGTGGCGTGAGAAGCGTGGCACGACTGCAGCTGCTGCTGGCAGTCGGATGAAGCCGTAGGAAACCGTGAGCACTTGTTCCGCGACGCTTTGTCGGCACAGTATTAGTAACTGCCAAGAAGTCTATGTCTGTGACAGACAGCTGTATCTTAAAAGACTAGAGTCAAACATTGGGTATTTGTGGCCCTTTTAGGAAATGGAAAGAACAAAACAAGAGGAACAGTGTTCCCCTTGTACTGTTCCGTTCTTTCTTAAGTGCACTAGAATTGTGCAGAATTGTACAGAATTGTACTCTACTGATCAGGTTTCAACTAGCCCAACCCTCTGCAAGTCGTACCTAACACATTTGTTCTCTTACTTGTCACTAACTTTCAGGTGTCAGCTGAGACAAGTGTTGGGTGTTGTAAAGGTGACAAACTACACAAAGGGTTAATTATCCTCTTTAGAGTGTAAATCTACCATTTTTGTAACATTCATGTAGAAAATGTACACCCTAGTCACAAGGAAATTTGGCATCAGTAAAAAAAAAAAAAAAAAAGCTGGAGATTCACCGTTCTCCTCACAGCTGATCATTGTTGTTGTCTATGACCAAGGCGCATCACTTCAGTCATTGTTTCACAAAATGAGGCTTATGTGTGTTCGCATCCTGTGACAGCTAAACGATTTTATACCTAACAGGCAGTGCTGTTTGCACGGCATCGCTGGAGCTTTCAGTCTACTGCTTATTTGGCTTATGTCTTTGTTTAACTCCTTCTCGGTTTTAGACACACTCAGCTCGTCTATATTTTTATAATTTTATGCACAACTGTCTCGAACAACTACCGTTTGTCCGATGTGATTATGTCATCTTTGCAGCAGTTCAGATATGTTCAGAGTTTGACCTAGCTGTTCAGTTCATCGATCACAGAGAGTGCTGGCAGAATAATGAATGTTTAGCGGGTCGCGTTTTTTCTGTAAGTTGAAGTTTCCAACATGCTGTTTCATGTAGGTGTGACGTGTGAATCCAATAACGGATGAGAGATGTACTTCACTTTTTTATCTTCTGTTCAAAAAAAAAAAAGTGAGGTTTATGTGTGAGGGGGCTAACAGATAAGAATGGAGGAATTTTGAGGCATGAACAGAAAGTGGACAGGATCGTTAAAATGTGCAGCATAGACAGTGGTTTTGCTATATAATGGAAGCTATATGTGCCACTGCAGTTATTATGGTGAATTCTAGTTTTACTCTTAAAGGTGAACATTGCAACAATATGTGCAGCAAGCTATGTATTGAGAACACTCTTTTCATTGCAAGACTTAACTTGTTTAGGTACTGAAGACATGCAAATCTGTAGCCATATTTTTTTAATTAGTTCAATGATTGTGTTCCAATACGTATTGCCATAGATGGCCAAATAGACAGCTAAGTAAACAGTGCCAATCTTAAGTCTCGCTCCAATTCTGACGAAGCTTTCAAAAGAGACAGCTTTGTGAAAGCAGCATAGAAGTCGGAAATGATGCGGGCTACATTGCTGCCCAAACAGGGTGGCGGTTGAGCAGAAGAAACTCAGTCTGCTCACAGGAAAACGTAGTCGCACTTTCTTATGTGCCTAATGTAAGCTACGTTGTGCTTTTCATAGGTTCACACATGCAAAGTGTTAGAATACAGCAAAGATATGTGCTTCTCCTACCTTTTTCTTGTCAATGTGAGGTGGCATCAAGTCACAGCAACGTCTTCCAGGCAGTGCTAAATCTGTTCCATTACTTGGGCTCGAAGCTGTCTTCATAGCTGTCAGCGTGGACTTTCTCCAGTGCTGTCCAGAAACATGGCAGCATTCCTGGCGTGTTTCAATATCTCAAAGAGGAAAGGAAGGGCTTATGTGATTGATTCAGCAGTTTTGGCATTGTGTTACAAAGCAGAAGGTCATAGCTTTAATTTTCAGCCTAGGACTTTTTTCACGAACATGCCTGTGCATTGAAACGTTATTCTATATATTTTATTTTGTCATACTACAGTTCTTACTGAGAATTTCAGCAGAGTGAGGATACAAACATAATTCAGTAATAGTAAGGGAAACATGGAACATGGCGAAAGCTATGTGGCACAATTATATGTGCAGAAATAAAAAAACAAAAAAAACTGTAATAATCTGGATGCTATAACGAAGTAACTGCACGTTGTAGAACTTCGTGGTTTGTTACATCATTCTACTTGATTACTGTTTGGAAAGAAAGAAATAAAAAGGGAATTTTAGCAGTTGTTCTTTCTATAAAAAGGGTTTATCCTTATCTGGTGCCATACTTAGCCTTAATCTGGGGCCATATTTGGATAAGAAACCTTTTCCTGTTACCTTCATTTTAGAATATTATTTATTTGATTGGTTCAGACACTTTAGATGAAACATAAAATTTGTTCCCAGAGAGTGATGGAAACTTTTCCAAGAACTGGAGTTGCACTGAAAACAGTAGTAGATACGGAGAAAAGCCTTCTTTTGAAGTTATTTGAGCTGGTTAACCTTTTCATGCCAAGGATAAGTTTTACTAGTCCAGAGTCTGACTCGTCCAAGGATTTACTTTCGTCTAGCGCATGCCGCAGACATGTAGCAGTCGTTTCATCATTTTGGTGTGAATGCTGACCTATTACATGGCACCAGCTTTCCAGAAAACTAATTTTCTGAGGGCGCAGGTGGTGGAAGGAAAGCAAAAGTCTGGCTCTCTTGGGTTTTAGAAATGTTATCGTTCAGAGAGGCTCAATGGATTGCCGATATCCGACATATATCTGGATTAGGTCTGAACGTCCACGTCCGGCATGGGACGTTAGCTGATGGATGTCCGGGTAACATCCACACATTCGAGCCCAATGCAGAAAGTTCCGTGGATGAACAAGGTACGGACGGACGTCACATTTTAGATCATTAAGAACAGCTGATTAATTCAGTGTAAATCGCTACGGACGTCATTACTAGGATCTCTAACAGTGGACATTGCAGGGTGGTATACTTTCTTTGGTCTCACTGATACATGTTGATATGCAATGATATGTAGTGTTACTTGTCTGTTTACAACGGTGTACTGTGCAGTAATCCTTGCATATTCAGCTTGCAAGTTGATGGCTGTAGTGACAATGTGCGCCTTTCCAATGCCCGAATCGTAATATTTTTGGACATTTCTTCACCTCAAGCAAACAGTTCAGAAAGCTTCAGCAAGTTACGTTTGGAGTTTCAACTTAGTGCTAACGATTGCAAGAAAGATTTAGACCCTCTGGTGACTTCTTTCCCGTGAGCATAGCTTCACAAAAGTGCTTTGCCGCCGGTGTCTCTGTGATTTCCTTTCCACGCTGCACCAGCAATAACACGTTGCATGGAGGATAATAAAATCACGCTCGACTTCTGTTCCAAGAAATATCGCAGTTAATATATAGACTGTTACTGCTCAACTAAAAAAATAGAAAGAAATAATTGACAGTAATATTTAGACATATTAACTGCTAACATTGTAATAATTGAAACTGTTCACCTAAATCCATCATTAAAAAATTGTGGGAGACTTTCATGGTTTTCTGAAAAAATAAATAAAAGTTGACACAGAAAGGGTTAATGTTGGACTGTGTATTATGGGACATGTTGTTAATTAGAAGTAGAAATTAGCCACTGGGAAACTATACAATTTATTGAAGAAAAAAATACTTAGCAAAGTAGTATCTGATAAAACATTGTCAGTGTGTTTTGTCTGAGATCATGAGGTAAGGCCAAGATATTTGTTTTGTATATTCCGTGAGAAATACGCTTTTATGAAACTTGGAGGACATTTCTTGCAAGTAATGTACATAAACACAATTTTTTTCTTCAGAATTGATACACAGAAATGCCACCACTTTTAGATTTGTGGTATTATCTGGCTGCAGTAAACCCTACTGATAACAAGCAGTGTAACAAGTGAGTGATTTGCAGCCACACCCACGGGTCAGACAGCCTGCCATGGGATTCTTTATAGGTACAGCTTCTGCCAAATGGACAAACATCGTAAAGGGATAAGATCACTGTACCATTGGTAATCAAACATCGGCCACCCCACACTGGTTATTTTCGTGAGTTTTCTGCTAGATTTGGTGACATTTAGGCTGCTTTAGCAGCCAAGGTTTGCCATAAGTGTTTTAGGGGAATCTTTGCAGCAAAAAATGACAACACTGCCCACATGTTATTTGCTTGAGGCGGTGACCTGCCCAACAGGTCCATGCATGCATCGGGTGCCGGTGCACCCAGTGCACAGGCAGTGGAAATACATAACGAAATACAGTAATTAAAATTTAAACGTGCTTAAGCAAGGAAGATTTAGAACATGAGAAATATAGACACACAGATGAGTAGTTGTGTCTATTTGCAAGACCATTAGTTCCAAACAGACTACATTTGTGCAACATGCACTAATTGAAAAAAAAAAAAAAAATGGTGCCCACTGAATGAAACCAAGTTCTGAAAAAGAACCAACATTGAGTGTGCATCGTCATATGTTTGCCTAAATCTGCAAGCACACACCACGACTAGTACTGTCATCTGTGGCAATGGAGGGCTGGAAAAGTTATTCTCATTGAAATAAATAGTGGCACCATCTGTCATTTTTACATGAAACATGGCATGCACCTAGTCTTATTCTGTGAAGTGGCAGTTGGTGACACTGTTCATTGGAGAGAGAAAATCGACATTTTATATGGCTGGCATTGTCACAGATGAGCAGTTCCAAATTACATTTAAATACAGACAAGTGCTGCACCAAACTTGAGGCTGTTCAAAATTAAATACATGACAAAAAGCTCTTTGTAAGCAAAGTTTGAGGCAAATGAGACAGTGGTTTAACCAGAAAAGCTACTTATACTATGTACCGTCTCCCTCATTTATGCGATATTATCTGCAGGTGTCTCGTTTGGTGTGAAGTGCCTTTCTTGGTTTAGAGCAGTTTTCATTTTTGAAGCAGTGTGTACTAACTACTTGCACGACTGCTTTTTCTTTGGGTGGCAGGAAGGAAGCCCTCGGCTCCATGGGTAACGATGCTGCACTGGCGTGCTTGTCACTCTGCCAGCCGCTCATCTACGACTACTTCAAGCAGCTATTTGCCCAAGTCACCAACCCACCCATTGACCCGTTCCGAGAGAAGATTGTCATGTCACTGGCAAGTGACCCTCTCTGTCACGTTTCAAAAACTTGTGGCTGTCATGCTTGAAAACCTGTGGGTTATTTTACATAGACCAGAAGGTTTATGCTTTCATGGAGGTGCATAAGAAGGATTGGAAACGAAAAATTATGAAATCATAAATAAACAATACTAGTCCTGACAGGTCAAGAGATTTTAGAGGTACCAGATCCTACGAAAATGTACGAACATATGAACATGCGCAGATCTGTCTTACAACTTGAAGTACGCACATTTTGTTTAGAGCGTAAAAGAACCACTGAAGTCTGCTAGTCTCACTGATAGATATTCTTAACAGATGTGTACTGAATCTGTGGGGCGCCGAACAAAGGTTCTAGCTCTGTTTAGTTTATCGCCATAATGGCGTTTATCTTGAAGAAACACGGCTTAAGAAATTGTATGTCAGGATGACTCAGTTATCAATGATGCAAAAACTTGCAATAAAAAAGAAAAAAGAGCCAACAAAAGCAGGACATACTTTGTCTGTCTCCCTCGGGCACTGGAAGTTGTTTCAGTCATAAAGTCTGCTCTGTTAGGAAATAAATGACAAACAGTTTTAGCAGAGTGTTGTTTATGCTTCACTCTGCTCAGATTTCAGGTGCTCAGGTGGCTGCAGATAAGTTCCTTAATTTCACTTTCTTCAACAAGCCCCGGAGATGCCAGCAATGCACAATCAGCTTGTCTACAAAAAGTCAAAAAAGCAAGTGGGTGCAAACTCGTGCTCTGCTCAATCAGCCCTGTAGCGGAGCGAGGGCAGTGTTCTGCGTTCCGCTGCCAGCAGCGTTGTGCACAGATGCATTAATTGTCATTTTTACACTGGCCAGCTGTGTGCACATTCCTAGGGCACACTTGCCTGAGCAGAGCACACCGTAAATGCTCTGCTAAAATTGTATATCTTCATAATGTGATGCTCGATAAGAAGTGGAATGCAGTTAGCTCCTGCTCTTACCTTATTATCAAATTACATCTACAGATACAGCATATAGCAAGAATGCAGAGCAAACATTACGATAGAAAAGCAAAGAAAAATGGCAAATGGGTTGTGTGCGGTACGGTGTGAGCTGTCGACCAGCCAACTAGGAGAAAAATAGATCTCATTTTATTAATAGACCAATCTCACCAGGCTTGGAGCTCATGCGCTGCTGGTGCCATGATGCTGGTAGTACTTTCCATCGTTTTTATGTGCACAGGGTGATCCACTGTCAGGTGGAACACCTCATTGATATTTGTGCACTCATTAATAGTTTAAATTTTGCGTGAAGACCCCTAGATTAACCTTTATTAATGAATGTCGGTGCAATATGCCACCACTTTTTTCGATGAGGCAGCAGAAATGGTGAAGGTATCTCGAATTGAATATAATGAAGTGTTTTCCCTAAGTGTGGATAACACTGTATTTGTATTCTCAGCAGCCCTGACTGGAATGCTGAGTATATACGTGGATAGGGTACATTTGGCTGGTCCCTTTCATGCTCTGACTTGGATTACAACGACGTGGAGCCTGCTCTTGATCTGATCCTGAGAAAGTGTGCCCGAGCCGAATGTGCAGTCGTTCGCCAGAGCAATCCGAGGCCTGAACAGTAAACATGTCAGCACTCCTTTTGCTGTAAACAACAAAGGCACGCGAGGTGCCTTGGCACCAATGCGTATGTCGCCACGGCAGATGTCATGCCAATAACAGAAGCTGCAGGAACCACGGGACCAGAACTATGCCAGATTTTGGTCATGCTCCCAAGTCGATGGTGAGGGCGCCTATGAGCTCGAGTAGGGCACTCTGAAAGAACCCGCTGAATGTGTTCTGAGCCCTCAAAAACTACCAGCCCACTGACCATTAGTCACATTTTGGGATTTGTTGCTGTTTAATACGAAGATTTGAAGGAGAGTGATTTTGGGGCAGGTACTTCGTGAATAAAAAGAACTTGAATAAAGCCCTGCTAAAGTCATGGTTTGACAGATCCGTCTTGTCAGGGCTTTATTGATATGCACAACAGTGCTGCTATTTTGACCTTGCTCTGGCTCTTGTCCCTCCCCCATTACCCTCCCCCATCCCCTTACATTCCACAATTTGTGATAAGTGGGTGTGCTATGGAAAGAAAAGGGGGGGGGGGGGAGGAAAAGAAAATATATATAAACAAACATAAATACAAATAAAATGCACTTCAACTTATTTTCCCTAAAGACTACCGCTACCAAACATAACAATGTTACCTTGCTAACTGCTTTGTAAATGCTGTGGTTAACTCCATGCTACTATTGCCTTTTGTTGCCATGCTAAGCAAAGCCCATAGCAGGCATCACCACATGGCACATGATGGAGAAGGCGTGCACATGACCCAATTTCTGTGAAGCCTTGCCTTCATGCTGTCATGATGCTCAGCTTGGAGCACACCTGTGACTTCTGCTTGCCATGAGATGATTAACAAAGCATTTTCGCGCATGTCATCAAGTCTGCCTTAGTAAAGAATGCATAATGCATCTGTTATTAACCACGAGGAATTTGTGCATCCTCTTCATGCTCCCATTATCTTTTGCTTGTGTACTCTTCATCTCACTTCCCTCTGTGGTGTTTTGGTGGGTGAAACTAAATTTTTTTAACCAGTCTCCAGGTTATGGCAATAACCCATTTTTAGCGAAATATTGCCAGGTGATGACTTGCATGGAATTTGGTCTCTTAAGGTTTCAATTGTTCCTTGATGTGTTGCTTATTATTTCTGAAACTATAACTATAAATTACCTCCTTCAATGGTGGAATGCAATAAGGGAAAACAACCTCCAATTTCTAAAGCGATATCAGATCTCAAGATTGTGCTTTGCCTAGCAAATCAGCCTTGATGCACTCAGATGGTTCACTAACAAGCGCTTTGGCATGTCTTTGGAAGTGGTGACAAATAGCAGTCTTTGGTATGAAATGTGGGCAAGGCATTTAAATTAGCAATAGTCATTTGAGCAATTTTGTCAGGGAAATTGACTGGTTATTTATGTCACTAAAAAAGTCACTGGAAAGTTCTTAATACTCAAAAAAAGGCAGGTTGACATTATAGTGCTAAATTTTAGCAACTTTCTTGCTAAGAGACCAACACTGGTATTGATTGTGCTTGATTGCGTGTGTGATTGTGTGGACTGCATCAATGTGCAGGCATGCCCGATTGGACCAGAGGCCAACATCCTGGAGCCGAGCCCGGCCCAGTGCCGGCGCTTGTGGCTTGAGCAGCCCATCCTCTCCCTGCGTGACATGGAGGTCATCAAAGAGACCACATACAAAGGGTGGAGGGTGAGTTCTTGACATGCTTAATTCTCGTAGCTTGTCGGAATGGGAGGACTTCAATTCTGTCTGCAGGCATGTAGTCTGTTCAGAGAAGGCATTCATGTGCTGTTGTTGTAAGTGGAGTGCACTGTATACTGCATTTGAAATTTTGCAAGCCCGTCTGGCACGTGCTTGTCTGTCTCTGTTGGATCAGGCTGGTTATAAGCAGGAACATATTTGCATGTGTACTGATCACTAGCACATTCATTTTACATCTGGGCACATACTCCAGGGCCTGTCGCCAACTCGCACATGTTGTCCAAGTTCACTCAATAGGGGGCTAATAGAATGAGAATAGCTAGCTGTTGTAAAAGCAAAGCTTTTCTGAGAGTGAAGTATCGCAAATCAACAAAGAGTAAATGTCAGATGAGAATGCTGTTTTTTCTGGGCAGTTTTCTTCTTCTCAGAAGTTGTAAATTGGTGTAATTGTTTGCTTCTCCAAGGTACTTTTCCAATATGTTTGGAAACTTGGGAACATGAATTGTCTGGTTTACTTTTACACTCAAATCAGCTTGATTTGAATTGTGCCATTTTGAGGTATTTTCAATATTGAATGAAAAAGAATGCCCATTTGAAAATACTTTTGGATAAGTGCAGGTGCCTTCTACCTAGGCTTATCTTGAACTTTTGCCATTTACCACATTTAATGTCTTCAACAACAATCCAGCATACCATGCCACATTAAGGCGTGCTTTCCAAGTGTTTTGTTGCACTTGCTGTGCCTATTTACGATAGAACCTCAATAATAACTTTCAATCAAGCAGGTTCAGAAAAACATATTATCCAGGAAGAGTTGTGGCTAAATTGTGTTATCCAAATGGGCTGTTAGCAGTATTTCCCATTGTAAATGTGTAAACCAGATCTCGTAACCTAGGAGACCTACCAGTCAGGTTCTTGTTTACATTGATCTCTCTGTTGAAGCTGGAGTATATCGTGCACTAGCTGGCTGGCACGAGCCACACAAGGATGCATTCTTGTTGCTTGCGCAGACGAAGGAGATCGACATTGTGTTCTCGGCGAGCGAAGGAGGTGCAGGCCTCCTGAATGCCATCCGGCGCATCTGCGACGAGGCCTGCACAGCTGCAAAGTACGGCTACACGCTCATCGTCCTCTCAGACCGCAAGGCTGGCAAGGACTTCATACCTGTCAGGTAAGTGTTCTTCGTGCCCATTGAGCATGACATTATAAATGAGCTAGCAGCATCGTATGTGTTCGCAGCTTTTTGCCACACAGCATTCGAACTTGAACCTCTAGCAGCTGGGGAATGTAGAGTGCACCTGTTGGACAAGTTTCATTCTGTTGTGTGAAGTCTTCTGCGTGGAGCCACGGTTCAGTTTTACCCTCGAATGCAGCAGCAGCTGTTTAATTAGGTCCTCAAATAGAATAGCTACTGTTTTAAATTTTGCGTAACTTTTTTTGTTTTGTTTTTGATAGTTATCACATTATTTGCACTGACATGGAGATGACCGGCAGAGCAGCTTTGAAACAAATAGATGTTTCCTTCCTGCCAATGCTAGGTTGGAAATATAAAGCCAGCCAGCATAAACAAAAAAAGTGTGTCGAAAATGTGTGCATTCGGCATGTGGAAGCTATCACATTATTATTTGATGACTTTTTGATTTGCATTTCAACTGTTCCCATCAGTAATATATTCGTATTTGATGATTTGTATTTGAGTTGGTGCCATCATTATGCTGTGCCTATTCTATTCAGTTTCAAGAATTACTGTTTGCATACCTCTATGTGTATAGAAGGCTAACTGGGCTGTTAAAGAGCATATGATAATGTAACTGTGAACCGCAGGTCGACAAAGTGTCATGCCGATTATGCAATAGTGACTTTACACTGCAACTTTTGTACTAGACAGTTAAAACTTTCACCTCATGCTTTGCTTAACTGTCAACTTATCTCATTCACATGGCACCATTTTCAGACTTTTGCTCATAAAAAAGAAAAACAAGTGTATTGCATCTGAAGACCGGAAAATGAGATTATGGAATCTAGTGAGCGCAGTTGCCTTGCTGCTGCTTTTATGCCTACACAGTGCGTGCGAGAGGAGATTTATATTGCAAGGCTCAAAGGGTGACATTCTTGTCTGTTTTGCTCCATGCGTCTGTGCTTTGACTAGTTGATTCCTTGCAAAAAATAATTTAAAATTTATTCATAAGGTGTTCTTACGCTACTTGCAGGGCAATATACACTGTGGTATTTGTGCTCTACTTGTCTATTCAGCAGAACCAACACTGCAGATGATAATATAGTGAGATATACACTGTGCTTGCAGCTATTGGAACATTTTAATGCAGTCTTAATAATGCTCCTCTACTGGTATGTTTTTATGTACCTGTGAGTGATGCAGATCAGCTAGCACATAACAGGTAATGGCCGTTAGCACTAATGTTATGTTGGAACTTTCTATTGCATTGATCCACGCAATGCTTTCACTGAGCAATGTTTTCTAGTAGTGGCCTCTGAATGGGCGGCTTGTCCTGTGTGTTTGTTTCAGTGCGGCCATGGCACTGGGCGCTGTCCACCATCACCTCATCACCATGCGGCAGCGCATGAAGTGCGGCCTCATTGTGGAGACTGGGGAGGCCAGGTGAGTGATGGCTGATTTTCGTATCTCCTGGCCGTCTTTCCCAAACTCTTCTACACTGGGAATGGTAGAACACTCAAAATATGCGAATGTCGCACTACAAGACTGACCTTTTCCTTCAAATGGTTATTCGCAGTGCCACAAGCTTTGCGATGCCACTGCATGAACACTAGCACAGTACACGTGGTCAAGGTTTACTTCGCAGCTTATGGTTGAGGCAAGCTTTGGGTGGGCTATACACGGTCTTCATAATATGAAAAGCGTTGCACCTTGCGTATCTGAGTGACTGGCTTTGTTGAATGAAGTGAACTTGTTCATTAGACCAGAGTTTCTCTAAGAAATGTCAACAAAGTTCAAGTGTCACCTAATTTGACGTGGCAGAATCCAGACAGATTCGGTGTTGACAACTTATTTAGTTTGTGATGTGAAATGCGTAGCACATCTAGCACAACGGTGCTTTCCAACCCCGTGGCCATAACTTCTGTGACTTGCTCTAGGGCCATCACGCACAGTCTGCAGATCACCAACTTTCAAAGATATCGGTTTTAGCTCATGCTAATTGGCTTAAAGTATTTGCAGCGGATTGCACTATAGGAACTCATGGGAAGGTTCGTTTGTTATCACATTCTCAGCCATGTAGTTGCCGAGTACGTTCCCCTAGTAAACAGTGAAAATCTTGTAGTGTGAGCGAACAGTGGTATCGTAAGATCTTGCATTGGGTGTTATGCTGTGAGAGGGCATTCCTTGATGTGATCACTCCAGAATGCATGCCTCACAATCAAAGAACTGTCAGTTCTTGTAGGTATGCTTTACATTCTTTAGACATTGTATCCTTAAGTTTATTATGAGTAGGGCATTACAGTAATGTAAGGGGGGTTGTAACGATAGCAACATTATATTGTGGAACCCCGATTATATGACTTGCAGGGGACCACGCAAAACCCTCATATAATCCGGGCATCGTATAATCGAAAAACTGAGAATATATGCAGCGACGCTCAGCCTTGCCAAAAAAAACGGGTACAGACCATCTAAATAAGCCCACGGCACGAACCTGCACTGCTCCAAGGAAGGTAGAATAAATTATAAAGAAATTACCGTATTTATTGATGTAACGTGCATATTTTTCATGATTTTCATTGCTTGAACTCAACCCTCGCGTTACGGCCAAATAACAGCGAAATTGACCATTTTAAAACAAATGCTATAAATCCCGCGATTTCTAGCCCTACATTGGCAACCTGTAACTTTACGTCTAGATCCAATCGATATACAAGTCGACCGAAGTTGGAACTTGATTTTGATTGGAATCGACGCTGTTTTCGCCGTGCATGGTTGTGCCTGGTTACGATGCCGCAATACCCTACGGCCTTTTGCAGTTCGACTCCGTTCATTCACGACGTATGGTGACGCAGCGCATTCGGTATAACGTCTGCTTTGAGAGACAAGTAATTTTGATGGCCGAGGAGCTGGGAAAGTCTGCCGTGGCTCGGTGTCTCGACGGGGCCAGCGGCAGGCCCTATTTATGTACGAGGCCAGTCGGAAAGGCTCTGTGGAACCTGAAGTGGCCTGGTACTGGCCCCAAATGAAATGCGCGGTCTTTGAAGAAGGGGTACTTAAATCTCAAACAAGCTCGACGGCACGGAAGATGACTGGATTCTCGGGCGATCACTTCTGGAGACAGTTTCGGTTTTGCGAGACTGCTTGTCCCGGCACCGAACCCCTTGAAGTATACGGCCGACAGCGCTCTTGGTGCTGATAGCATGCTTAATCCATATTTTTGTAACCCACCCCTTATGTAATACCCCGAAGAGGGGTCTTTAAGGAAATAAAGTGAAAGTGAAAGAAACACTTGGTGGGGACGGTTTCAGTGCCGAGTCACGCAAATTTTCGCGAAAGTGAAACTATCCACAAAAGTGATTGCCCTAGAATACCGTTCAAGGAAAGCCCCGGGGCGTCTCCTCTTCAGACGACGATGATGAGCGATGAGAACTAGTTTAGTTTCCGAATTGCGATTCTTTGAATAAAGGTACCATTTCTTTTTCCGTTCATCTTGCGTTACATTCGTGGTTTTATTTTTATTATTTCGCGTGACTGTAAAGTCGCCCCTCGTGTTACATTCACGGTCATGTTACATTCGGGTGAATACGGTACAGCACACCCATTATCAGCTGGCTGCAGTGTGCTCACGCGCCAGCCTGTGTCTGCTTAGGGCTTTTGTTTTCTTTCTTTTTTTTTCTTGGACGGTACCGGACAGAGTCGTTTTACGAGGCGGGGTCGGCGTAAAATTGTGTCATATAATCGAGGTTTTTAATACATTATTTCTGTGGGGGTATTGTCGGGACCAAACCAATTCGTCGTAAAATGCAGGTCATCGCATAACCGGGGGACGTATAATCGAGGTTTCACTGTAATAGGCTGAGATGCATGCTACAGTTTAGCGCATCAGAATGATAATGATGTGCAGTACCATTTTCTATGCATAATTTTTATAAAGAATATATTGAAATGTAAATCACTTTGAAGATTGCAAAAGTTAATATAAATAGCATAATACATGAAAAGCAGAAGAAGCTGTTGCTGAACTTTGTTATAGCTAGTGACTTGCAATAATGTGGAAATGTAAACCCAGTAGGTAAAAGAACATCTAGAATAGTAAATGCACATGGCAGTTCTGACATTTTATGCTGACCTGTGTCTGTCAAGGCAGAATGATTGGCTCGCCTTGTCAAATTAATTCTGGGGGGATCGGCCAAGAATGGGCACATACCATTATATCACGTACACAGTGACCCAAGTTGTCTACTCGGCCAGACAGCTGCCAGCAAATACCCACTTGGGTATGTGCCACTATTTATTGTGCGAGGTTGTCCAACCATTCAAAGTGGCCGAAGTAGCTACAGAAAGCTGTCGCATCAATAAGGTACTGGGAAACGAAAGGGAATGACAAGATAACTTGCTGCAGGTAAGAGCCAAGCCTACATTTTCTACATTAAGCATACGATGCTTTACCAATTAAACTACTGCGGTAGCTTAGGAACGGGCAACTAGCAACTGTATGAAGTGTCAAGCCCACCTTTCTCACTGTTTATTCTCTCTTCTAGTTGAGGGTGAGCACGTACTGATGCACTCTTGATCACACTGTGTTTGGCATCGCTCCACGTGCGTTTCAGAGAAGTGCACCACATGTGTGTCCTGCTGGGCTACGGTGCCGATGCCATCTGCCCGTATCTCGTGTTCGAGATGGTCGCCATGCTGCGCTCGGACGGCCTCCTGAACCCACCCCTTTCGGACGAGCAGATCTTCAAGAACTACGTGGCCGCCATGGAACGTGGTATTTCCAAGGTGCATGTGGTTGCCATGTTCTTACGTGTGTTACCTGCACCAGAAATTCAAGAAGCATTATAGTATTGAGGTTCAATATGCATGGTGTTCCATGGAGAAGAACTTATAAAAAGGCAAATACTTCGCTATATCAAGAATTTCGTTTGATTGAAGTTCATCATATCGAGGTTTAACTGTACTAGTACATTGTGGCAGATGTTGTAGTTCTAGCTCTTCTGCTGGATTACTTGAAGAGGTGGGCCTTATCTGCTGAACCAGTCGGCTGCTGGTAAACAAAATTCTACTACATAGTCAACTTTTGATTGTCTACTTTAGATCATGTGTGGAATTGAAGCCAACCAGTGAAGTTGTATCAAATCAGCATAAGTTTTTAGACTAGCGGCGCTTTTGAGATATCTACCCCCTAACTCGTGCAACAAAATTCTTCCAGAAAGCCTGCCTCATGCATGGTGGGGCAAATGTAGTAGTTAAGAGCCTGAATTTAAAATGACACTAAAGAGAAAAATCATTTGAGCCTCTTTCACAGAGAAAGAAGTAACAGGAGGCGAAACTCTAGGCCGGCGCCAGCGTGAGCACTTGTCGTGATAATGTTACGGTGGAAGAGGAGGAGACGCGCTAGTGGTGAACGTTGGCGCAGCGCCCCTTGCGGTGACGGAAGGAATCTACTTCCCTCGCGGTCGTAGTCGGAGCGGTGCGCGCGGCCTGCGGTCACAGGAAGAAAAAAAATTGCTCTCCGACGGCGCCCGGCGTCGTCTGCTACTGGCTGCTTTCGCTAGCTTGTCTGATGCCACAAAAAGATTTGCGCCAGCGCGGTTTGCACTCAAGGAATAAAATACCTGTAGACTGTCATGGTATAAATATTTTTTTCAAGATTTAAATTTAAGATTACATGCTTTTTATGCGGCAATGAGAGCAAGAAACTAGAGCACTTGAAGGACCAGACGATCTGAGATTTTAGCCAGGTGCGTATGGAAAGAGCAGACGATTTGCAACCATATCCATGCGCGTATAGAAAACTGCACTTTGTGCTTTTACAAATTTTTCGCCGTAACAAAAAACGAGAATTTGTTTGATCTTAATCATCATGCACTATAAAAAGTACCGATCAGAGTATGCGATACATAGCTACCGTGCGGGGAAACTAAATTTAATTATATTTCTCCGGCACATTTGGGGAGACGTGGAGAGACGGAACAGCAGAGTAGAGCAGAGTCTGCCGCTCGCTTCGCGCAGTCAGAATCATCCCTTCTAAGTTCTGCAGTTCCTCCATTGCTCCTCTGCGATGTAAGTGTTCGTTGTGTATACATTTCATGATTATCGAAAATGGGGCACCAATGCTTCGTCCCAAACTGTGACAGCGAATAGAAGTAATGCGCGGAAAACGCTCGAACTTTCAGAGCTCCAAATTACGAACGCCTGCAAGAATGGGCGAGATCTATAGAAAGCGAGGATCGAGAACTGACGAGAAACGACGTCTGCTAAAAACATTTTCCCAGCAGAACGCTCAGCAGGCGTAAATACTACGCTGACCTTGGAGGCACAGTCTTCCCTGACCAGCCGAAAAAGTAATTATTGCTCCTTGGGGCGGTACTGGTCGGTCCCCGTCTCTTGGCGCTCCAGCCAGCTTAGTGAGAACACGTAACAGCTGCCGTCTCGTTTAGCGTCAGGCATCGTGTTCAGCTAGCGTACTCGAGCTGTAGCTACCTAATGCAAGGGCGGCCCACTGGTATCAAGCATCCGCGCGTGAGCAGACGATAAGACTGAGCCCCGTGCTCCCTGCATCCGCTGCATCACTTCGACAAACCGTCACGTGACCATACGTCAGGGGTCCGGCGTTTGGTAGGGGGCGCTGTCATGATGTCCGCCGCCGCGCTCCAGCGTGACATTGTGATGACGCGAGAAGAAGCAGAGTTGCGCCTCCCGAGTTATTCTTTCTCCGTGGCCTCTTTGGAACATTGCCCTTCCACAATACCAAAGGAGCCACGCTTATTGTGTGAAGTGACGTGGTAAGTGAGAAAAAATGTGTAAACAAAAGACTGATGGTGACGCTGCCTTGCAGTTCCCGCACTAACTAGCCGTGACGTTGTGGATTTTGATGGCATCTGCTGGGACCTAGTTAATTTTTATCAGTAGCTATGGACTACATTGTATTCTAAGTGAGTCAAAGATTGAACTTAGCAAACTTGGAGAATCTTTCTGAGCCACAACCACCCAAATGCAAAAATGCACTTTAAAACATGTGATGTCACAGTGATGTACTAGCACTGGGCTTTCAGCATGAAATTTAAAAATCGGAACTTTTGACCTTCATTTTTTCTTCTAATAAAATAATAATAATTCTTCTAATAACTTCTTGCCAGTGAGCATGGCCAGTAACAATGGCCAGTGAGCATGGCCGCTCAGTGGCCATTGCACAAGCTGATAGCGTGGACTTTTCTCACATGTACTACTGCTGAGCCCCAGCTTTGAGTTTCAAGGCTTTTTGCAATCTAGAGGGTATTTCTGAATTTCACCACAGGCAAGGCACACTGCGTGAGGTGAACATAGCTGGTTAAGTGCAGCAGTTCCTCTTTTCTTTCTTTTTTTTTTCAGGAATTTGTGGTGTCATAAACAAAACAGTTGCAAATTGAACTTGAAAAATTTCAGTTTATTCGTACTTATTGTCCGCCAGATTGGTTTTGTGAATTCTTGCAGATATTAACGTGGCTTGAGCAAAATCTATCGGGAACAAAAAACGAAGTGGCAGCACAGGTGATGTACATGGCTGGTGTGGTGTTTATTTGCACAGGTGATGGCCAAGATGGGCATCTCAACATTGCACAGCTACAAAGGGGCGCAGATCTTTGAGGCCGTGGGCCTTGCCCAGGAAGTGATCGACGTCTGCTTCCGCAACACTGCCTCCCGCATAGGTGGTGCCACATTTGATGTAAGAGCTTTGGTTGTAATGTCTTTGTTAGTTGATTTGTCTTTCAAGACAAAAAAAAGCAAGACTTCGGTAGCAGTGCCTCAAGGTAGCACTCAGTTTACCTGACAAAGGCTGTGACAGTCAAAAGCAAACAAACAATGCGAAACAGCAGCAAATAGCACATATGATAATAATCAATATACTAAACAGGAACATTCTAACATAATGCAAGAGAACATGTTAGAAGTTAGGGGTATGTCAATTAAAATCAAAATTAAATAGTGCGGTTTAGCGTCCCAAAACTGCCAAGTGGGTTTTGAGAGACGCTGTTCAGTGATGATAAAAGTGCAGTATCATGGTAATTAATAAGGGGATGTGGGATCAAGCTTTATTGGTGACATGCTTGGGCTGTATTTATGCTGGCATCATATTTAAACTTTCACTTTCTTGTATATATTGACGTCTGCCTTAGATATTTGATCTCATCCACTTTTTCTTGTTCAATAATATTAAAAAAATATTTCAAGTCATATTAGCTGTGCCACCACTTAAATGTTCTTTCTCAAAGCGAACCGTACTGTACACTCAACAATACCAACATTTGTCCGACAAAGGACTATTCTAACTTTCAGTTTGATCCACGGAGCACTGGATAGTCAGAGGGTATGATTAGGGTGAGAGTAGGTATGCGGTCATTGAAAATGTGCGCACTTTGCACCATTTCTCTCGGACCTTCTTGCAGGTGCTGGCTCGGGAGTTGGTCCAGCGTCACGACTTGGCCTATTTGGGCCGCGAGTTCGACAACCTTGTACTCCGCAATTCTGGCTTCTACCACTGGCGTAATGGCGGCGAGAGCCACGTCAACGACCCGCTCAGCATAGCCACACTGCAGGAAGCTGCCACGTAGGTGTCCTCTCCTCTGCCACACATTTACAGACGTGCGTGCGTGCAGACACTGGCATTTATTTCCGACATGAAATCGTCCACAGCTAAAACAAGTAACGCTTGTTCACACGAGCTGGGATAGTATACACAGCTTTTAGCCTGGCCTTTAGTGTTCGCTCCACTCATACCTGTGCATCCTGACAATGGGCACACAGCTGCTCAGTGGGAACACAAGTGCACATGTGCACAATGCATGTGCCAGCAGCGAGAGGCAGAAAGAACACTGCCCTTGCTGTGTTGCACATTGCTTGCAATATTAGGAATGTCCTTTAAAAAAAACACTCAAATCCAACGCAAACTTGTAATCTAAATGACTCGGCTGTTGTTTCAGTTAGCGAGGTAGCAGCTGTATCGAATGACACGGCTGCGCTCGTGTCACCCGCTATATTTACCGTAAAATACCGCGGAAGCGCCCAGTATTAACGTTTCCAAAGCTTGAGCCCCTAGCGGTCTCGTGGCGACCGCTAGGGGCCATGACGGGGATATTCGCTTCCTTGGGGTGGGAAGGGAAAAGACCGATGGGGGTGAGCAAGTGAACTATCGTATTGGCAGAACCAACTTTCATATCTGGCAATGATGCTTAAATTCTGCACCAACTCGCACATTCGCTGGGTTCAGTGACGATGAGTAGGCGCTAGTGTGCCCCATCATTTACCATACGAAACTAAACGTGCTTTCTTCGATTCCGTAGCCACTGTAACCCTGCTCCGAAGTTTTTCATTGGCCGCCATCTTGGTTTTTACTGCTTCGACTGGACAAGTGCCCATATCCAGATTAACCTAATCTTCAGTAAAAGTGGGGTGGGCGCTTCTGCGGTATATATTTACCCGTAGTTGGAGGCATAGAAAGCTTCGCTTTTGGCCGCAGCATGCAATAAATTGGGCTAGATGGTTTTTTACTAAAAAAGAAGGGACAACACTTATGGACGTAGGTATGCTGCGCTTTCAAGTGCCCATATCCAGCTTATGATCTCTGCATTAACACTAGCGGATCTTCAGGTGTCCAACTGGGAATGCAACTGGTTCCAGTTAAACTGGTTTATGGAACAATTCCCAGTTGGTCCCCATTGCAACTGGTCCCAGTTGGACCCCGTTGCAACTGGTCCCGCTTCAACTGGCCCATGCGGTAATTTACGGTATATATTTACCCGCAAATATATCTGGCGTGGCAAACAGGTAAAATTGCTGAAAGCATTTATTAGCACAGCAACGAACACAAGCCGAGCTTTTCGTTGACTTCGACCAAAGGGCCCGGTTAAAAAACCTGGGCATAGAAAGGAGGCATAGAAAATGCTGCCACGTGACACGATAGGAATTATACGCAAGCGTTGTGCAACGCACACAGCAATCGGCCCGACGGCACTGTACAGAAGTACTTACGTCCACCGTCGCTAAGAAGAATAAGAAGTATAATTACCTCGAAATGGTGAATCGGCGCCGGCGAGAACACTGCACATCGAACGCTGATAAATCCACGAAGCCGCGAAGGGCAGGTGTAAAACACTTGCCTTGCCTTGTTTTGAAGTCAAAACAGCAGCCATAGATAAAACTATCCAAATATACTACTGCACGAATCAGATTGCGCAGACGCTAACACCACGGGTTCCTTAAAACACATCGTTCATTCACTGCAACGCACGCCTCGCCTTGCACGTGCTGTGCGCAACTACGGCTGATATAGCAGTTTTATTGCGATACTGCTCACATTCATGCGGTATCAGCAATTTACATTAAAAGTTTAACATCTACTTTATGTGCAGAAAATACGACACTGACGAAACTTCAGCGGCAAACAAATATGGTTGCTGCTATTGACCGTGCAGCAATGCAATAAATTGGGCTAGATCGCGCACATTCACAGTTGCCTTGTACTGTGTGGCGTGCATAAAAAAGAAGGGACAACACAAAAAAAGTATGCAAATGAAGCAGAAGCAGAAATGAAAGCACACAAACGTAGGTATGCTGCGCTTTCATGACTTTTTTTGTGCCATCCCTTATTTTCTTTTCTCCATAACATGCAGCACAAGACAGCTTATGATCTCTGCAGTGCCTGAACACGTGAAATGGGAATGAAGCGGATCGTGAGCGATGCTCAGCTAAAACTGTCTAGTAAAGCTGCTCGCAATGTTAGTCGAGCTGTTCTGTAAAGAAGGCACACACTGTTGTGACACACCATTCTTGAAATTTTTTTTTCAATTACAAAAGCACCAGATGGTGCTTTTTTGTAGATTTGTAAATATTCCATGCAGTGCAGTAGAGCGTCTCCATTATAAAACCCTTATTTTTTGATAACTTAAAACACGATAACATCTGCTCAGTTTTCTATTTTGCTTCCTTTAAAGAAAGTGCATATTATTCTGAGCATAAAAACAGGATTTGAAATTGCAGTTTCACTTCACGAAGCCTTTGTGTGTTGCACGCACACATTGAAAATATTGCAACAAGCGAAAGGAAATAAGAGAGGGACAGGTCCTGAACATTCCTGAAGTTCTTCGTGAGCTGCAAGCGAAGTGTATGGGGTCCACTTAGCTCACAATTCGCATTCGCGCTGTCAGCTTTTCAATGCCTTCTTTGTGTGCTTTCCGTATTTCTTTAAGAGTAAAATCAGGAAAGCAGCAAAATGCATGGGCATTAATGTTTTTGCTAGCAGCATTTGTAAAGTTGCTATCTTCAGGCAGCTCTCCCAATTGGTCACACCCTCTCTTTGCATTGCAAAAGCTTGTTAGGCGAAAAATGTTAGGCCTAACGTTAAGAGACAAGAAGAGACCGTGTGGATTAGAGAGCAAACTGGGATAGTCAATGTTCTAATAGATATTAAGAGAAAGAAATGGAGCTTGGCAGGCCATGTAATGCATAGGATGAATAACAGGTGGACCAAAGAGTTACAGAATGAGCACCAAGAGAAGGGAAGCGTAGTTGAGGATGGCAGAAAACTAGGTGGGGTGATGAAGTTAGGAAATTTGCAGGCCCAAGTTGGAATCAGCTTTGTGCAAGACAGGGGTAATTGGAGATCGCAGGGAGAGGCCTTCGTCCTGTAGTGGACATAAAATATAGGCTGCTGATGATGATAATGATGATCTTTCTGTTTATTCATTGACCCTCTGATTTAGGTATACCACATTTTTTTTCTTACTTGAGACAGGTTTTTAGGAAAGTGCCTGTGGCTGATAGGATAGTTCTGCTTCTTCATTATGTGGACTACTTGAAGAGGTCGACGTTGGTTGCACAACAAATTGCAGCATTTAAATTTGCTTATAGCAAAGTTTGACTAATCAAAATTTTTATGGCACATGCTGCAGTTGCAGATATGGAATCTGGACAATAAAGCCCGATCCTCATGGAGCGAACTTCGCCGACGATGTTCGCGCGTCAAGAAATGTAGCGAGACGCGCTGCCGTGTTTTCGCCTCACCGCCCCTCATGCGACGATCCAGCGGTGAACGCCGCCGAGCCGCTATCAATGTGGCCAGCCGTGAAGCAGGAGATTACTGTTTTTTAAATGTAACCCATAGTAAGGTTTAGCATGTTGCGACACTTAATAATGTCATAACTTAGTGTTTTATAATTTTTCTTGAGTTATTTCTTCTACATTTTACGCTTGGCTATTCGCAACCTCCAGAAAGCGCAGAAAACAGCTTGGCTCTGCCAACATTGTGCCCATGCGGATACAGTGGGTAGTGTCATTAGACAGCTTTAGTTTAACGCAAGCGTATAATAGCGGGGTTAAGGGAAATAGCATTACCGTTCCGCAAACGAACTTTGCAGAAAGAGAGTTTTAGTATAGCGTGATAACGTAGTTTACGTGTGGGATGCTATTCCCTTACGCTTTGAATTTCGCATACATAGGGCACCTAAGTAATATTATGTGTGTGTGCGTCCAGAAAGTGCGAGAGGCAGCGCAATGGTAGCAAAGAGCGCATTGTGTTTTTACTTCCCATGTCCGCCGATCTGCAGAGAAACAGACAAGCAGTACAAGCTGTCTACCATAGCCTCCGAAATCTTCCCATCTCAGAGGCCATACGCCGTCGTCACGCCTATCTCCCAACTTTATCAACAGGTGGCGCTCGCATCTCAAAGAAAATTTATCTCGTTAGGTTTAGGTGCGTTCGACAGGGTGCGTACAGGTCCTTGAAATCCTTGAAAACCCTTGAAATTGAAAAGTGCATTTTCAAGGCCCTTGAAAGTCCTGGAATTTTTTTCCTTCCTTGAAAATCCTTGAATTTCGTGAGCAATGCACTCTGATATCGACATTGCGACCTTTCTGTGGTAGATCAGCATCGATCTGATATACTCCCCATTTCAGAAGCAATACGCCGGCACGAGCACACACGGTTCCGTTTTGTAGAAGTGTGGGGAAAAAATAAAAGGCTTCACCGCATCAAACCGTGAACGGAGTGAGAGATGCGTGCAGCGCTTGGGTGCTGGCTCGGCTGGCAGTGTTTACGCTGCTTTCCTCATCCTATCGTTCGTTTCACTCCTCGCCCGTCGGTCTGCCTTTTCCCACTTTCCCTCTTGCGCGCGAGGTGAACCTAAAGAGAGCTATAGTGGAGCAACTTTACCACTGATGCTCAGTGCCTTTGTGCCTTCGGCTGGAGATTTGTTATGATTTTATTTATGGTAATATAAGTGCAACAACATTATGCTGAATGTTTTCGAAATGTTTGTTGTGTTAACTTTTAATATTGCAGACTTGAGAAATGATCAAGATAAGACATGTTTTACAAAATTGCAATATACTGTAAATCTATTTTTTATAATATAATGGATGTGTAGCAAGGCTACACTGAATAGTTTGGAAATGTTCGGTAAACTTGACCAGTTAATGCTGGAGAAGTCAGAGTAGCTGTTGGGAGCATTCAGTGTGTTTTGTGAACTTCCTTTTCTTTGGTATTGTTGTGAACTTGCAAAGTTATCAAGGTTACACATTACTAACATCATTGGGATATACATTTATTTCTTTTGATTTTAGCGCAATAACCCTATGCTGAATGTTTTGAATATTTTTGGTGAACTTTACCAAGTCTATACTGGAGAAATCTCAGCCGCTGTTGTAAGCATTCATTTTGTGTTGTGATCTTGAGAAGTTATCAAGGCTAGACGTTTTATTATAATTGTGACATACATTTATTTATTGTAAGTGCAATAAAACAAGTCATTTTTGGGAATGTTAGAGTAAAGAAATCCTACTTTGGATGCCGCTCTGAGTCCTTGAAAAACCTGTGACAGGTCCTGGAAAGTCCTGGAATATCCTTGAATTTTTGCCTTGGGAACCTGTACGAACCCTGGTTCGAAACGAAAAGCGATCTTGAAAATTCTTTAAGATTAGCCATAACACTCTATCGTCGAAGTGGCGTGAGACTAAGCAAAAGCCGTTTGCGCAGTCATTTGCTACGAACGAAGTGAATTCTACAAAAACAATGCCGAATTCAGTTCGAAGCGGGCAACCGAGGCCGCTGCTATGTTTTACGTAAACTCAATCCCATGATGCAATGGCCGCAAGTTCTGCCTCCTGATTGGATCGGGCTTGTCGCCGCGCGCTAAATGCTTCCGGCGGCGGGCGAAAATATCCATCCCCTCCAAGTTGATGGCACGCATCCTGATTTTTGACGCCGGCCAACGAGCGGCCACCGTCGGGTGATGTTCGATGCTTGGACGCCGGAAATTCGTTCTATGAGGGTCGGGCTTAATGCGGTCACATACGTTTAGCAGACAATCCTTCAATTCTTTCACCAAAATGCATGGGGAGGTTTCTGAAGAACTGGAATACCAATGTATTCTGTGGCGCATTCTGAAGAAGGGAATCTCAAAATTTATGGCAGTGTCCAGATTTCTGCAAAGTGAATATCACTTCGCTATCACCTGGCTTCAAATCTGCACATGCACCATTAGCTGTAAAGTAAAAATTTTTAAAAGTAATTAGCAAACTTTAGCATTTCGATTTTTCATCCAGGTTATGCTTAGCTCTATGAATTAGCCACTGAAGGAAGGCCCAACAATGCTATCTGCCGTGGGTGATATTCAGTAAGGCCTGTTCAAAAATGTAATAATAATAAACTTATATACTATTGGCCCTGGTTTGTGTTGTGCAGTTCCAACAGCAAGGATTCATGGAATCGCTACATTGAGAATGCTATGAAGAGCATCCGACAGTGCACGCTCCGTGGACAGTTTGAGTTTAACTATGCCAGTACTCCTCTGGACATTTCACAGGTAAGCATCCAATTTCATTGCATGTTTACTGGTTGTTTCACTGGCTTTAGCATGTATGATCAATCTACTGAGTACAGTTCAGCTCTCAAGGTTCTTTGACTCACATTTGCGAGGCTTCTCTGATGCAAATGTTGTCTGCAGTTAGTCATGACCCCAGTACTTGCCTCAATATAATGTCAATAACCATCTAAGCTGCCAGCCAGTAGGAGATGCACTTTGTAAGTAGGAAGCTTTAGTGCACATCGCATATTACAGTCGAATCCCCCTACAACGAACGCCACTACAACGAAATTTCCGCCACAACGAAGATTTTCCAATTCCCTGTCAGCTGCCCATAGAAAGTCACAAAAAAAAGTATCTTCATAACGAAGGCATTTCATTCGTTATTTCCGCTTCAACGAACTTTTCGAGAGCGAAGCTGGGACTGAACCGAAATAGGAACTGCCGAGTATAGTCAAATTAGAAGGCTCTTTCATAGCTGTAACGATCGTATGTCCGCTTGAACGAGGTTTTCGCAAACAAAATCAAAGTCAAAGTATTGATTTGAGCCACTACAATCCATAGCCACGCGTGGTCATCACGTGCCTGTGCAAGAATGCACGGGATCCTGCATGTTATTTAATTCGACCCGCCAGATAATTGAATTAATTTTGTCGGCCCCGTCAGGGTCGAATTACTAGAAGTCGGCTGTATATGCCTGAAAGGGGCAACTCAAGAGTGATCAGACAGTTCTTTCTTATACAGTGGTCTTGGAAGCCGACGGTGTGATGTGATGCAATTGTGGTGCCATGGACAAAATTAATAGAAATGCTCTTTTTTTTTGTGCACCGTCCAGGTAGAGCCTGCCAAGGAGATTGTCAAGCGCTTTGTGACAGGTGCCATGAGCTTTGGCAGCATCTCCATTGAGGCACACACTACGCTGGCCATTGCCATGAACCGTGCAGGCGGCAAGTCCAACACGGGTGAGGGCGGCGAGAACGCCGAACGCTGGGCACTCCAGCACCCAGACAACAACAAGCGCTCTGCCATCAAGCAGGTGTGTGCAAGCCTGTGTCATCGACGTGTCTGGTCTATGTGTCTTTTGTGATGCTTAATCTGTCTTCACCTGAATACTTCTGACAATCTGTCCTTACCTGCGTACATTGTAACACTAGAACGAGAATTGACAGAAAAGAAGAGACGAGACAAGTGATCTAGGGTAACGTTGTATTCAGTATGTAACAATAAATTTACGCCAACCAGCCCAAAATTCTGTTTCATTGAGCTGTGTTCAATCCCTTACAGAGACACTGACAAGAAACATAAAATGAATTTAAAGTCACAAAATATTTTTTTCAGAACTCTAGTTACATTACCTAGACTGAAAAATGTTGATCATTAGTATAGAGAATGAAGGTAACTTTTCCGTTTTTGAGTTTCACACCCAAAGTGGTGATGTCGGTGTCACAAAGTTTACTTTATTTTCGCATATTACAAGCGTTTTCATGCAGAAATACCTGGTTGGGCTGAGTTGTTGTATACCTTTAAAAATGCTATGTATTTTTATGATTCTCACTATCCATAAGCAGCTGCTAATTACGTTTATCATGTCAGAAGAAGTTAATGTGATAATTTCAGGACAGTGGTACTACTATTTTTTGCATTCATTCTGGCTTTCTAAGCCTCTGCTCACACTAAGATTAACTTAGTTATGTGCAATTGCAGATGTTTAATTGAAAGAATAATTCGGTTACTTATCTGAAAGTTTTCAAATGACCTTCATTTCCAGTTTTCAGTCGACAACCTACTCCAAAAACATTGGGAACTTTATGTTCAGGCTTTCTGATTCTGCATGAGATTAGTGAAAGTGATAGCACATACGTAATCATTTATCAAATCATTTATCAAATCATTTATCAAATCATTTATCAAATCATTTATCAAATCATTTATCAAATCATTTATCAAATCATTTATCAAATCATTTATCAAATCAATTATCAAATCAATTATCAAATCAATTATCAAATCATTTATCATACGTCATCAGTTATACAAATGTTGTGATTTGTACAGGAATCTTGTTGTAGTTATGGTGAGGTGAGAGCCATTACTTCAATATGTGGTGCCGTGTTTGTTGAAGCAATGCTTTCGGGGAAACTTTGGAGCAGCGCACAGTCAGAATCACCATAGCTGTCTTGTCATTACAATAGAAATAATGAGCAAACTTTGTCGTATGTCATCTGTAATGTGGCTACTCCAATGATGTAAGTAGTATTGTTGCAAAAGTAGCACTGCAAATGTACAAGCTAAACAAATTTTACATGTGACTTTGTCTCAACATGCTGCGTGACTTTTGTATATAGCATGATTGTTGTGCGATGTCGCAACGTACATTGCAATGTGATGCAGTTCAAGATAAGTAATGTTGTAATTATCATAGCAAATGCAGGAACTATATGCAAGCTACGATGTGTTGCATTGGAAGTGCACAGCTAAAGGGACAAAGTAATTAACTGATATCTCGTCAGTTGGGATGTAGTGGACTTACACAGAAGTCATGAACAGATTGTTGCCAAGATGCTGTGGATATGCAGGCTCTTCCGTCATGCATGTGACAAATATAAAATGCAAACAACGAGCAGGTGTTACCTAATGCAATCATTGTGCTTGCTGGACAGTGGATGTATGCACAGCTGCTATGCAGTGTATGATATAGTGCATTTGTCCTTCCTACCAGGTGGCTTCGGGGAGGTTTGGCGTGACAGCTGCCTACCTGGCCAACAGCGACGAGCTCCAGATCAAGATGGCTCAGGGAGCCAAGCCAGGGGAGGGCGGTGAACTGCCTGGATATAAGGTGATGGCATACTGAGTTTATTTCTATGTGGAACCATGAGTCTCTCTCAGGTAGCAACATTAAGTTAGGCTGTCTATTTTAATAGAGACAGACCTATTGACTGGATCTTCTGTGGTAGATTCTGCAATTTCGTCACATCAACTGGATTACTTGAAGAGGTGGACACTACTTGCAAGAAAAATTGCACCCTGATGTTAGCTAATTAACAAAATTTTACTAAATTTATGTGTAATGATCACTTTAGAGTGCAAGATCCAATTGAGTACCCCATTTTCGACAGTGCTTATAAGTGTTGAATGGAGCATTAGTGCATTTCGCCACAAATAATTGTGGTGAAATATGTGTAAGTAAGTTAACATCCTGCAAAGGTAACTGCTGTGGGTGTGATCTTCATTCTATTGCCCAAATTGGTCGCGTGCAATATTTTTGTAATAAAATAGAGTGCGTGTTCGAATTAGGTGTGCATTGAACCCATAAATAAAGGGTGGAGACTAGATTCAGAAGCATGGTACCATATGGGAGCCGTATTTAACCGATTCTAGCATGCCCCCAAATCAAATGTGAACCCAATTTTTGAAAGCTTACAGTAACAAAATAAAAGTGCACCTGAATGTAACGTGCCGGTGATTCATAAAGGCAACATATTGCACGCCACCCATGCTCACGATTGGAAAGAATGAGAAATGCAGAATGTACCTTTCTAGATGGGAATTTTTTCGAGTGAGCTTTCATAATGTAAGCGGTGCATCATTTTCGCCATTTGCGCTTCATTGGCCACAGATACCAAGCACACCAAGGCAGTATTCTCAAGCAATCACTTTTAGAGATATTACTAGTCACTCTGCATCGGACTTGTCAAAGTATGCGTCCGACAGCGTTCCTGGCATTGTGCACAGGTAGTTAGCTTGGTACAGCACCAGAAACGCCGGGGCTGATTATGCCGACGCATCTGGTGCCGAGTCGTGCGAAATATCATGAAAAAAGTGATAGTATCTCCGAAAATACCACTCGATTGTAGTCGAGCACAACATGAACGGACAGCAACAATCACAAAATCGCGTTCTGTTGCCATTTTGTGATGGCGGTGATGCTGTGTCTGATGGCTCTTATGGTTGGCTGTTGCCAATGCAGCAAACGAGTTGGTCTCATATCCAGTTGTAACATGCAGGCAAATTTCTGACCCATTCTCTCGGAAAAATGGTGTGTTAGATTCGGGTAAATACGGTAAATACCGCTGAACAAGCACCGGTGTATTTTGACATTTATTCTGCCTCTCTTCTTAATTCAAACTTCTGGATAAGTTAATCAATTCCATCAATCTTGTCAAAGTGGAATTAATAGAAATCGACTGCACAAGTTTTGCTGTACCAGTACAGCAATAACAAGACTAATGGAACAGTCTGTTAGAATATCTCTTTAAAAGTTTTAGCTAGGTTGTGTAAGTCTTTTTGTGCCTTTCAGGTGAGCAAGGACATTGCCAAGACCCGGCACTCCGTTCCCGGTGTGGGACTCATCAGTCCTCCGCCTCACCACGACATCTATTCCATTGAGGACCTGGCTGAGGTGAGGCTGGTGTCTTTGCTGTCGTGTTTGTCTCTGTCAGGCACCACGTAATTTCGTTTGTTAAAAATTTAGTTTTAACCCCTTAACTGCTGAGGACGAGTTAACTTGTCACAACAAAGGTTGTACTACCTGTAATTTTTACACACAAAGGTTGTACTACACAAAGGTTGTACCTGTAATTTTTACACATAAATAAATAAAACTCAATGTGTCTTGGTTTTGCTTATTTTTTTGCAACAAGGTCAGTATAAGTGCTATAGACATTCCTAGTACAGTCAAATCGCGATATAACGAAGTTGTATTTGCAGCGAAAAACTTTGTTATATCGAGAATTTCGTTATATCGAGTTTCGTTAATTCAATAGAGCTAAGATGGTAAAATAATGATTGTTCGTTACATCGTGAATTTCATTAAATTGAGGTTCGTTATATCGACGTTTGACTGTATCATAATTTTTCGAAAAAGGTGGCAAGAGATTGCAGGCTTGTAAAACATTCACACTTTTCATCAATTTTATGAAACTTCTCTAGGCAGTTAAGGGGTTAATACATTTCCTGCACCTGCAGCATCCTTAAATATTAATGGCAGCAGAATAGGTTAGGGATCTATAAGTTTTCGCCAAGTCTTGTTGCGTCCCGGAAAGTTGAGTCCTACGTGCCGCGGTGGCTCAGTGGTTAAGGCCTTCTGCTGCTGACAACGTCACAGGTTCGATTCCCAGCCATGGTGGCCACATTCTGATGGGTGCAAAATGCAAAAATGCTCACATACCTAAATTTGGCAGCATGTTAAAGAACCCCAGGTGTTCAGAATTAACCTGGAGTCTTCCACTACAACTCACATAGCCCCAGTGAGTCTTTGAGACATTAAACTAAATCAGTCAATCAATCAATCAATCAGTCACAGTCAGGCAATTAGTCTCGGTTGAGTCGGGTCGGGTCGGTGCCGGCCGGCCGGCCAGCGAGTGTATGCATATGTAGTTTCAGATTCTGTGCTTCCCGGTTGTTTGAAGCTGTTCCATCTTGTCTCTTTTCTGTTTTCTTTTGCAGCTGATCTACGATCTCAAGTGCTCAAACCCCAGCGCTCGCGTCTCTGTCAAACTGGTGTCTGAAGTTGGCGTGGGAGTGGTCGCTTCTGGTGTGGCCAAGGTATGGCTGGCAGAATGTTGCTCCTTGTTGTCATTTTATTGCGATAGCAATTATATGGACACTCTAAAGCAGATTTCTGCCGTCGGCGTCGCCGTCGCCGTGAGGTTCCGTATGACGTCAATGGCATTGAAATCGTCGCCGTGCTCCGGACGCTGTATGTGCGAGTGAAAGGGCGCGAGGGACGCGCGCTTTCACGGGGAGCGAACGCACGTCGAAGAGCAAACGCGCGTTCTGCGCCGGGCTCCCTGAAGGGCTGCAGAATTAAGCGTCTCTTTCCTCCTTTCCATATATAGAGAGCAAACGCAACTTTTTCCGTCGCGCGAAAGGCTGTGGGGGACAGGAGGAAGGGGAGGCGACGTTTAGCTGCGGTACCAAATACGTATTTATCTAAAAAGGCCGTGCGCGTTCAGTGCGAACGCGGGCAAAACGCCGACGGCGTCGACAACAGTTCTGCGCGTTGCTGGTGCTGCTGCATGTCCAAGTTTATACAGCTGATAAAACTTCTATCCTTACTCCGTATAGCTCTCTACTAATTTGCTATCGCAATTGGTGCTTCGCCTTTCGGGTGAAACTGCGACAAATTTTTGTGGCTGTCTCTGCTACTTTCACGAGTGCTAAGGTGCTGTACGGTAATGATAAAAATGCCCAAATATAGCAAGCTCATTGACTCGAGGCAAGTGCTGGCTTGTAGGAAAGAAATAAAACAAGGATGGATCATGACAATGTCAGGTGCTATGTCATTGTGTCATCATTCAAGGTTATCATAATTAAGGCGTCACTTTGTGCAGTAACCCAGCACCTAATGAGTCCATTGCCAAGACTGATTTTTATATTTGGTCTCCTTCAAAAATTAGTAAAGTAATTCGGGTGAATATTGTATCATTGCTTCGTTCTGTTCTAAACTGACATGTGCTGTCGATAAGCAGAAAACGTGAAGGGAAGACATCCTCCTGCGAAGATGTTAACTATATTTTCTTCAGAAGTGGACCCTCATCACTTTTTTCTCTAGTTGTGGCCAGTGAACTTAACTGAAGTGAGAAGAGCACTGGGTTTGCAGGAATTTGTGTATTAATGACTAGGCTTACACTTTCAGAAGCACAAAGAACTGTGGATTTGGGACAGTTGATGTGGGACAACTATAAAAATTAATGTGCAGGACCTACTTTGACAGAGTTAAGGGGATGCATGTTGGACATTTCAATTTCATTTCGAAAGAGCATGTACATGTGTTTTACTGGTAGCCCATGACACAGTAAAAAAAAAAAGAGTAGGAAAATTTATTCATCACTCTTGGGCAGTGCTGATGTATGTGTTAAAAGTGCCATGGATGTGCATTAGCACATGGCACGGTAACATATGTGCAAGAACCTGCCAGAACTCATTACAGGCGCACATATGATAGCGCACATGTTAAAAAAAAAAAGAAAAGACACCCTCGCCATTGTTGCAGCTGCATAGCGTGGCAGTATAGTACATGCAGCAAACCATTGTAAATCATTGCAGGTACGTGGCAGTCTTTCTACCAAATAACCATAACTCTTCAAGAAATTTGCAAGAAACTGTCTCTAGCTGTCGCAATTCTACAACATGCTAGCACATTAACAGAGAGCTGCCAGAAATCATTGTGTTATGTCTGTGGTGGCTTGCGATAGTTGCTAGTGTAAGTGCTTTCATGTCGTGCACTTCTGAAGTAGTTTTCCTGCATGCATTAAAAGTAGCTCAACATTAAGCCTTCGCCGCAAGGCTTTCCATTACTGCTTTTTCAAAATTGAACTCGCTCGTGTCAGACACTGTTCCAGGCATTTTGTTTACCTTATACACATGTGCACCTCGCTATAGTTCATCTCTTGTGCCATAAAAGATGCCAGCATTGCACAGAATGCATTTCCCAACCGATGATGACAGGGCAAGGCAGAACACATCACCATTTCTGGCCACGACGGAGGCACGGGAGCGAGCAGTTGGACAGGCATCAAGGGTGCAGGCCTGCCCTGGGAGCTGGGCATTGCCGAGACCCACCAGACGTTGGTGCAGAACGACCTGCGCTCGCGCATTGTCCTGCAGGCTGACGGGCAGATACGCACAGGTATGCGCTGCACAGTTTATTACAGACAGACAGACAGCGTGGTTGGCTTCGCTTTGTACTGCCGATGTGAAGATATTGTCGACATGGCATGAAACTATCTTTTGTCACCGGCTCTCAAATTCAACAAAATGAATTTTTTTCTCATTCAAATTTACTTTTTCCGATTGCTCGATAACTCGGAAAATTTTACGGTTCCTTCCGTGTAAGAAAAATCCATCGATCACTTACTTGAATAAAAGGTCAAATTTCAATACAGTGAAATTTGCACTATAAAGAAGCAAATTGCCGTTTTTACCGACTTTGTTATATGAAGGTTTAACTGTATAATGAATTGTCGGATATAGCTAAGTAAATATATAAATGTTCTCGCAGACATTGGCATGCAATGAATATATGCCTATAACAAGTATTTAATATAATAAAGATGCGTTCATGCCAGATGAGGCCTCGTTTTATAACCTTCGACTGTATTATGTCTCTTTGCAAGAAAGGCCTTTTCTAATGACCTCCAATTGTCCTTGTCTTGTCCCAGCCAATTCCATCCTATTCTTGTAAACTTCCTAATCACACCTCCTAATCATCTTTTGCTCTCTACTGATTAATGTAACATTTGAGGCTAACAGAGGATTATAAATAATGCGATGGCTACCCTTAGTTTCTGTTATGTTACTCTAACAGACCACCACTTACCTGCTCTGCGCGTTACATGACTTGACCTAGTCCATGACGTCTTCCTGCAAGTGATTAGGAAAAGGTTTTAAGGAGGAGGAAGGAGGAGAGGTTTACTAATGACTATGAGGATGTGAGGGTGTGCACAGATGTTAGGAAAAGCTACGGACAGAGTTGTTGATGTTTCCTTGATTTCCTCATTGTGACCCAATTAATGCGCTTGTGTTTCTGGCACCTTGTATCCAGGCTTTGATGTGATTGTGGCCGCCATCTTGGGTGCGGACGAGTTCGGCTTCTCGACTGCGCCGCTCATTGTCATGGGCTGCACCATGATGCGCAAGTGCCACCTGAACACCTGCCCCGTCGGCATAGCAACACAGGTGTCTGCTTCACTCCTACGCATTTCTCTCAGTTTGTTGGTTACTCATTACCGCTATGTTTAGAACAATACCATCAGGTCGTGCCACTCTCCAGTGTCAATGTGGTAGAGGAGCAGAGGGTCAAGTTGCTGTCCCACTGTGAATTTTAAAGCATTTCGGCCTTGTTTCTTTGTCATCATGTTAGCGCAGAACCATTAATGAAGTGACCTTTAATGAACCTCAACCTCGAACTGTAACCCAACTTTTCTTTACTGATGCGAGATTCTGTGCAGATATGGGATAACGGCTACATATTTCTTTCTATCCTGCCAATGGCTTGGTAACGCCATATTTATTAACTTGCAGCAGTTTCTTGCCAACTGAAGAAATAACGAATGTAAGGAATCTAGCAGAAAGAAGCCTATTTAGTTTTGCATTTACACTGCATGCCACCAGGTGTGTGTGCAAGACTTTAACAATGCTGCACGAATAAAAGAGAAAGCAATCCCTCTCTTTACTAACTTAGAATGACCAGAACTATGGCTTAGGCCAGGCTTCCAGCATTGTGGCAGATAGTTCTAAGAAACGTGATATTGTGCATGTTGGATGCTAATATTGAGAAAACGAAACTGGTAAATGTCAGGAGCCTCGAACGTGAAATCTAGTCACGTTAAGAAGTGTTGGATTGTATGTCAAGCTCAACCTGTGTAACCAAAGGCTGCAAGTACCTGTATAAGATAACCATCAACATTTCTAAGTGCTGATTTATTGAGGCTGTTTGGCTCTGCTTAATAAATTAAGTAACCGTCTGACTCAAGTGAAAGTTACGCGTGTGAAAATTAATTGCAAACTACCATTTGCTGGCAAACTGAATTCCTACAACTGACTGATCTTTTATACTGGGTAATTTCTGGGAAGATATTGTGTTTCACAGAAGCAGAATGGAAGATACAGATTTTGGCAACACATAATTCATTGCAGCAGATGTCAGGATCTGTTTGAAAAGTGCATACCGCATAGACTCATGTAAGGGTTGCACCCCCCAACTTGGCAGGTCAAAATTTGTCCCAAAAAAATTTCCACCTGAGAAGCAATCGCGTTTAGTGCCCTAATGCCGCGCGCACATGTTGGCGAACTTTTGCGTGCTGCGTACTTCTGCGTGGCGCTACTAGATGCTGAGAGCTGTGCGTTGACCTCTGATGCAATGGCACATCTGGGAATCCAGGGTGTGCACCATTTTGCCAAAAGGTTTGGTCCTATTTAAGGGCCGCACCTCGTCAAAATTGTGAAAAAAAAAAGTGCGGCACATTTATCATGTATATTGAGTCAATCTGCAAGCAATAGTTGGATGCCAAGCATGGAGTGCGAGAAATCAGTAATGACATCCTCGTAGAAGAGTAGGCAACTGGCTTACTTGCTATTTATTTTTTGGTGAAAGTCACACAGTTAATCATGGGACATGTATGACTTGTTGCTTTCTCTATTTGAATCAGTAATGCAATTTGTATGATTATACATCCGGAACTGTTGCAGTTTGTTTTCTCACATGTCTCACTTTTACGCTTGGATGATGCTTCTTCCAGGACCCTGAGCTCCGAAAGAAGTTTGAAGGGAAGCCAGAGCATGTGGTCAACTTCCTCTTCCTCTTAGCCGAGGAGGTATGTACCACAATATCATCAATATCATGATAGCTTTGCCAGCCTGCTCCAGCATAAATTCTATTATGCAAGACTGGGCAGGTATGCCCAACAATAGATTATTTAGGTATGTATGCATTGAATGTAACCAAGTAACAATAAATGTAGATGTGCTATATGTATATACTATGCAATGTAAAATTCAGAACTTATTTTTCTGCATCAGCTTGAATCATATGCAGGTTTGAATGATATGCCATCTTGAATCATAGACAAATGATCCACAACCATACAACAGTATGCATTGCAAAACACACATGTACTGTATTTTTCCACATATAAGCCCCCCCCCCCCCTAATTACAACAGCCCGTAAAAAGAAAAGAAAACCATCAAAATCCGCATGTATAATTGTTGGTAATAACTGCAAACAACGCTCAAATCTTCCCAAAACAGTCTGTATTCGCGGATGCACGATTCGTCCACATCGTATCTTCAGCCAGCGGCTCTGTTCCCTCCCCACCCCTTCGGTGATGCTGATAACGCTGGATTCACGCAACGGACGTGATCGCGGACGAATTAGTCATGTGACATGTGACGGGAATCTGATCACTTCGCAGCTACAGCATTTGCACGACCGAAGATGACAGTGCAGACGAAGCAGCCCTCACATGTGCTACGGTGATGGAGCAAATTTGACCAAGTCGAAAATCCCAATGGTGATTTGGCTCTCTGCCGTATTGCTAAGCACTTTGCGTGGACCGAGAGAGAGCCATGAAAATGAGTGACCTATGAGTTTGGCGACACCGCCTGCACTATTCGCCAACTACTAAATGCAAAATGGTGCCCCGTAAAGAGGAGGAGAATGGGTGACCATAACGGAGGGGAGAAGGGTGCTTCAACACGCATGGGTTGAAGAGAGGGTGGGGTTCCCTAGGATAATGAAACTTTGAATGGCAGAGAGCCTTGTCTTGAGAGGTGGCTTCACGGCAGCGTGCGCCACGTTACCGTGAAGCCACACCTCAAGGTGAAATTAGCATATAACTCGGCCCCCATTATTGTTAAACTTGTTGAATTTTTGGTGCTGGTTATATGTGCAAAAGTATGGAACACTTTTTCTACTTGAATGTTCATGTTACTCCTTAAGAATAAATTAGAACTGTATACGAAATAGAAAATAATTATAGATTGATAGCGATCTATATACATTAATACATAGAAGCTCGATCGTATGTTTCGGAAAAGAGTGCAAGAAAACACGTACTAATTGAAAAAAACATACGATTTGAAGTACCAAAAAAATCTGCAGACTCAGTTGTAGTTGACATCTACGTAACGCAAAGCATTGCGCGAATCGCTGCAGCACAATACGCGCGTCCAAGCTGGTGTAGCCCGAAATGCGCATTGTCGTTTTTGTGGCTTTGGCTTACATTTGTGCTCCTCGAATTTGGCCTTGTGGGAAGTTTCGACGTGCCGACTCGGCACAAATCATTGCGGCACTACAAGAAGCCGTCGTGCGTAAAGCCGGTGGGGCCCGAACAACCCGAGGTGCAAGTTGTCATTTTCCTATTGTGTAATGTTTTAAGACAGCCGGGAAACCTAAACAGAATCCAGCTGGTGGGCAACGCCAATATACGGTGCTGCCAGAGTGAAACATGACGCTAACTTAGCGCCACAGCGTGTTTGGTTTACCGCCTATTAAAAGCATGCAGTGCACTTCCAATGGCACTATGCCCCACGTGCCGTGAAACATACAAGTGAAGATGCTTATTGCAATAGGGTTGGTAGCAATAGCTGTGAATGCGGCTTGCGACAAGCCGGGGAGTAGATTCGCTGGTATACCGGAAGAGGAAACTGAGTGCACACCACCGTTTTTATGGGAGACGGGTGGGCGAGTATTGCAGGGAAATGGCTACGGCAGGCAGCTACTGTTCTCAGTCTTTCCTTGTTTGCATGGGATCTAGCAGCTGGGAAGCGTATGATACCATCCCAGTCTGGTCATGTGCTGAACTGTGGTGCCGCCGAAAGATAGTGTTTTCCAGGAATGTGCAAACCGGTAAAAAATAAGCGCAACTGTTTTGCATCATTTTTGTGTGTTCTCGATCGCGAACGTTGGCACCAGGAAATCGTACGTAATGGGATCATATCAATAAGGTTTTACTGTAATTATCTCCCCCAAAGAAGTAAAATAAAGACAGTATCTAATGAACACTATAAGTGTTTCATTATTGTACATTGTTAATAATATTTCAATAAATAAAGTCAATAAATTGTTCTGTCTGTGGGCTGAATCTGCTGTTTGGTTTGTTGTGTGAATCCTCACTAATATGCTTTTAAAATGAACATAGCGCCTCTTCAAGCTTCCTAGAATGTAAAGCCTCAAGCCTCCTACAATGTAATCGTAAATGATCTGATATTTCTATACTGCACTTGTGTGCATGCAGGTGCGAGGCTATCTGGCCAAGCTTGGCTTGCACAGCCTGCAAGAGGCGGTCGGCCGCACCGACCTCCTGCGCGCTGCCCCCTTTGAGGGCAACCCCAAGGCGAAACTCCTCAACCTCGACACCATTCTCCTCAATGCATTGAGCCTTCGACCTGGAACCAACATTCGTGGGGGCAGCATTGCACAGGACTTTGAGCTTGGCAAGCGCATGGTAAGCGGTCAACCACTGCTGTTTCAGGACCAGCAGGGAATCGTTTATCGTTCATTTCGCCCACCATCATGCTTGACTTGGATGCACCTTAGCTGCCCATTCGTTTCCAACTGCAACAGGAGCATGAGTTCAAACAGTATCAGGCAAATCTAAACTTGGCTTGTCTTGTTCCCAAATTCACTGTTTGCTTTTTGGCAGTTTATTGTTGAGCAAAAGTGCCAGTAGTCTTATGTTTGGATTAAATGTTTTCCTGATGGATAGTAGATTTTAGCTGAACACGATGACTGAACAATGCAAAAGATGGGATCAATACGGTATTCGGAAATTTAATTGTTGGCACTGTTCAGTCAACTTGTTCAGAAACAGTCAAACTTCGTTATAACAAATTTGCACTCATCTGATACTTATTACAAGCATGCACACTGAATATCAGTGAAAAATAATTGTGCATATTGATTCACTTCATTATATTTGATAATTCTTATAACCGTGTCTGCTATATCGGAGTTCTACTATATTATCAATTCGCCTACCGTAACATCCCAGTTGATGGCCTACCTAAAATCTAGAGCAAATCGGGCAAAAAGAGGGAGTGGGCTAACTTTTAGTGTACAGTCAAGAAAAGTTGAACAAACAAAAAAAGAGCATCATAGCCAGAGGTTGTGAACGTTTGTTTATATGCCTTGTTCAGTCTTCCTCAATACCTTCAAAAGAACAGTCACTATCGCTGTTGAACAAAACGTCGAAGACTTCATCATGCACATGGTCAGGCGTGGTTGGCAGGGCAGCATAAGGGGGAACCACCGATGCCAGTTGTTTGTGGAGCTCGCTGTCTTTGGACCCATCAGGTGCGGTAGATATTCAGATCCACAGTGCTTTAGCATGGGCGACAACTTCCTGCGACAACTTCCTTGGACGCAGATGCCCAAGGACACGGATGCCCAAGTGGGCTATCTTTCGATGTTTTGTAAAAAAGTATCAAATCATGCCAAAAACAGACGCGGGTTTTCTTTAGGGGGTGAGGCACCTCTCCGGATGTTACAGTACATTTCGTACTGCTCAAGTTATTTGTTACACGTATGCAGATTTGAAATATGGATTTCTCCTTGCTCTGAATCCACACAGTAGAAGAAATTCAAAAGGGCGATTTGTAGCTAATAAAGGACATGCACTAGACAAGCATGAGTTTAAAACTGTTTACTCATACACACTGTCCAAGGTTTTATATATAAAGCATTGGAACACTAAAAATGTGAGCTTTCGAAGAATTACAAATTTGTGAGTTGGCGGTTTGTAAGCCTTCCAACCATGCTGTCCCCATCGCTGCTGCCATGTTGTACTGTATTTTAGCAGGCTTGAGTTCATCTAGATGAGACCTTCAATTTTTACATTTCATTATTATCTGTCTACCTGTTTGTGTCTGTCACATACACGCCTGACACTGCTTTTGTGTGACCATGCTTTCAGGACAACCTGCTCATCAAGCAGTCCAAGGCTGTGCTCGAGGGTCGATCCAAAGAGGTCACCCTGCACATGGACATCACCAATGAAGACCGAGCGTTCGCCACCACGCTGAGCTACCACATCGCCAAGTGAGTTACACGTGGAACTAAGATGGAATGCTGCGTAATTTGGTAGGTTCAGCCATACATAGCCTCCTGTATTTTTTTCATTACTTGCCCAATGATGTCAAAACCCGGTTAGTTAGAGGGTGCCTCATTCCAAGTAGTCGGTCATAGTTCACAGGGCACGGTTAGGGTCGTGTCAACTTTCTTTCAGCGCATGTCAGGCAGAAGGAAACAATCAAGAACAGAGTGGCATCAGTGCCCGGTGAAAGTTGCTCATGCTCTAGCAACACAATGCGTAAAATGTTTGGGAACCTTGCATTGCTGCAGTGGACCACTATCTCCCATGCCTTGCCGAGCAACTGGGTAGGCATTGTAAAAATACAGGAGGCTGTGGTTGTCTGCAAAATGCCGGCACTTCTGATGTTATTATCTTTTCTGCTTTTGGTCCCATCATTTTACTTGTGTTTTTATTCAAAGAATTTGCTGCAAGCCAAAATGAAAAGAAAAGACAACGAAAAGCATGTTGCTCTGCATAATGCAGGAATTGCGACATGTCTAAAATAATTTTTTGTTGTCTCTCAATGGTTATAGTTCTCCAACACATCTGCCTTCAACGTGGCAGCATATAAAGCCTGATAGCAAGCAACCTAGCTAGGGCAGAGCCAGCACAGGCATTGAGTACCTGCCATAACCAAAGTAGCCAAACAGTTGGGAGACGTTCTGTTAGCATGTTTGTCTGCATGCACCGAAATAACAGCCACACAAGAACACATTGATACGACGAGCCTAAAGCTAGTCAGTGCAAATCTGTTGCATCGTTTTCTGCTCGCAACTAGCCACATTCCTTGCTCATCGGTTATCATGTTCCCCGGCCCAGGTGACAGATGGGGTCAAGGTCGCCCCGATTCATTGTTCTCATTCAGAATCTGACAGTAGGATCGAGTACATGTGCTTCTTGCTCTAGGCGTGAAAGGTGCTTGCTGGGTAATTTGGTACTCTAGTCGGTTGAGAGTACAGGATGTGAAGGAGAATGGCAGTGAGTGCCTAACAATTGCTCTCACTTTCCTTGGCTTTTTTGTCTCCATATTGTCACATGTACATTGTTTTACTTTTTTGGTGGTGACAGTTTTTCACGGTATTATCACTGTTATCAAGTCGCTCGGTGCAAGACATGCCTACTGTAACCAAAACGGCCTGAAAGTTGTTGCCAATTTTATAACAAAAGAATAATCAGATTGCGCATTTGATGTGAATGCTGTTGTGCGTTCTCAAATGTACACGAGAAGCAGCTATTACTGCTCTGAAATGTACGGTGACACACGTAAATAGGTGACGGCCTTGACCCGCGAGTTCTGATTGCGACCAATGGCTGTGCTTGCTGTTCTCGTTGTGATTGGAACGTTGCTTGTCTTTCTGGGCACAAGTTCACCTAAATAAAAAGTTAAATTCTCAACTCGCGCTTTCAGAAGTGTCTATAATTCTTCACCGTCTCTGCAGCTTGACAACTGTGCTTGTTGCTAAAAAAAAATTGTGCCCTCTGGTTTGCATGGTCTATCTTGCACAGGAAGTATGACGAGGAGGGCCTGCCTGAGGGATCCCGGATCAGCGTGTTCCTCAAGGGGTCTGCGGGACAGAGCTTCTGCGCCTTCTTATCGCGGGGGGTCTACGTGACCTTGGAAGGCGATGCCAATGACTATGTTGGCAAGGTGAGCTGGGTCGGCTGGTGGAAATGGCCAACTTGGTCGCAAAAGAATAGTGACTTGGGGAGATAAAGCGGCTGTTGCCAGTGGCTGACATTGGGCAAAATGTTTTTTAAGAGGCTACTGCATGTTCAAAGAGAAGAAAAAGATATTGCGAACTGCAATTTCCATTGATTTAAAGCACCACACACTTTTCCCGTATTTAATTTGTTTAATAACGGCCACAGAGGATTTGAAGTAACAAGATAACTACAGAGTAGAAACCTTCCATTCACTTTTATCAGAATTGCAGTTAAGACCTTAGAAATTAATTTAGGCCAGTTTATCAAGTAAAGTACTCCCCGAGTTTATGAATGTTTTCGCAGCATTAATTTTTATTTGTTTCATTGGGAGAGCCAAACAAGTGGCAGACGCTCTGGAGCTTGCACTGGCAACTTGCAGCATCCAAGAAATGCCAGCTGTGCTCGTCAAAAATGAGACGCATCCAAATGCTTGATTGAAAAATTTAATTTGGTCTTATACCGGAGTGAGTAGGCAAATTTAGCGACAGTGTGAGCTAGTGCACTTCGTCGCAGCAAGTGTCACTTTGGCAGTGCGCTGCGCTGCTATAATTCGACGAAGGCCAATTTTAGGATTGAAATAATGAATGTTTGGGCCCATATTGTTACGGTGAAGGGAAAGAAGTAGGTGACACGAACTAGAGGAAGACAAAGACTCTGGCCTGGGTGCATGGGTGCCGGCCGGACTTACAGTCGGGATCGTATTAACCAAAAAATTTAATTAACCGGAATCGTATCAGCGGAAGTTTACTGTACTTGCAAAATAAAATTAACGTGATCAACGTTAAGAGTGAAGACCACATGACATTGCATCCAACACGCAAGCGACGCGCTGCTTGTTTGGAAGTCCCGAGAGTGCCGAAGAGTTGGCCCCCTCGGAATGAGATGGATGTCGTTGGCGAAGAAAGAATGGTTGTTTTCGGGATCAGGGACGAGTGGAGCGTTTTAGATCACAAGAACACTGGTTTCAGAATTGGTGTTGACCATCTACTGAGTATTGTTTTATGTATAGTATTTCAAGCATTGGCATCGAGGCTATGTACTTCAACACAGTGGAGTGATTTCGACGATTAAACTCGTAGGTTAGTGTGTCGTACAGCGAGTGTCACTAAGCCTTTCCATTTGACAGCCTGTGAATGAATAATGGTGAAGTGCACGCGCTCAAAGAGACTCCAAATTGTGTCCGTCTGATAGGAGTTAATAACTCTTAGTTGCACTGTAGGACAAGTAGGCAGAACACTGTGAGAGTGATTCATCGTAGAAAAAATTTCCTTTTTGCTGCTTTATGCACGAAATGTTTTTTTTTGCTTAGTGTCCTCAGTATCGTAAAACCAACGTTTTACATAATTGACTGAAGTACACCCATTGGAATAATAAGTGTGTTAGACTAATGGCACGTTGGATTAAGGGGCATGCTGACTAACTAGCATGTTGGATAAATTGGTGTAGTAAAGAAACAGGATTCTTAAACCAGTTGGTTTAGTAGAGCAATACGCCTTTTGGACTAAGTAATTCATTTGTTCCCATTCAGAACATAAATTTTTCCCATCCAAATTTTCATCTGGGTACTTATTAATGGTCTCTCTAACAGTGGTTGGTCTGTCCTGTGTTGAAGTAGCGTGTTTAATGCACGGTAAGCCCTTGTTTCTCCTCTCCTTGTTTTCCCATGAAAAGTGCGTTTTGGAAATAACAGAGATGAGCAAAAAGCATTGCTGTCATTTTATCAATCGTTGAAGCGTCCAAATGCTGCCTATTAATGTGTGCTTGCAGGGGCTGTCAGGAGGTGAGCTGGTGATATTCCCACCCAAAGACCTCCCACCCGAATTCAAGTCCGAAGAGAATGTGATCGTCGGCAACGTGTGCCTCTACGGCGCCACATCGGGCCGGGCGTTCTTCCGCGGCATTGCGGCTGAGCGCTTCTGTGTGCGCAACTCGGGTGCCACTGCAGTCATTGAGGTATGTTCGAGTCTTTTCGAGGAATGTGTTGTTGATTGACTGCAGAATTGGGCTGCGTTGAATTGGTGGGACCAGTGAGCTCTGATCGCGTGATGGCTTTGTGTTTTGGTTACAAGCATAAGGTGATCTGGAGCCATATCTTCTAACATTTTATTTCATTGTCCATTCTTTCAGTCCTTTGTTATTTGCTTGAATGTGACTTCCCAGTGATAACCCAGTGATAACCACACTGGAGTTATCACTGGGGTTGGCCACTGTGCTTGCTGTGTGATAAGAAACCAGACATTTTTTTTTTTTGCTTTTGTTGTTTCCTTCATAAGTGTGTCTACAGCAGCAGATCCCATCGCTATGCCTTCAATAACCCATGTGCATGTCATGTCACCTTTGTAATAACACCAGTTTTATGCGCATCTTTGGCAATGCATGGGTATTTAACTTTTCAGGACAACCACATGCCATACCACTGGAATGATCTTCCTAATGACATCGCATCAATATCTCCAAAAAGTTCTCGTAATGAGCTGCACACACTTTATATCGAGTTCTATATAATTTTGCCACAGCCATTTGTGGGGTCTCACATGTGCTCTTGGGACAAAGTAACGACAACACATTAGTGCAAACAATCAAAAGGGCATTTATTGCACCTTTCATAGACTAATGCACACTAGCCGAATTACAACCAATAGAACATTCACATGGGCGCGCGACAAATCAAGGAAGTCCGACTCACCATGACCCGATAGCGAGCGAATATGTTCGCCCCATGCTGTGACACCGTCGCCTAGTCGTTCACGTGTGCAGTCACGCGAACGGTGGCGCGCTCGAACAATCCGTGTTCGTCCATACCGGTGTCCTGTTTAGCCTCGCGCGACGGTCACGCGAAGCGTTCGTGCGTGTTGGTCGCCGATCCCAAGCCAAAAAAGGAAGCGCCTTTGACCTTTTGCGCCGAAGTCACCCCGCCGTTCGGTGGCGCTAGCATCGGGACACTCGCGCCATCTCTCGCAATGCGCCGCAACCACACCGACCGCCGCCGTTAGCCACGCGGAGAAGCCGGACCACGGGAGCCACTCCGGGAAAACAACATCAGGGGACGCGTGAGAGTCGCGCATCCCCACACATTTTATGTGTGTGCCTTTGTATTATCTTTTGTCTGCCATCTGCACTTTTTGCCTTCTCTTTTGTATTCCGCAGTGTTCATGTTATTGATCTTATGTATATTGATGTTTAAATGTCGCTGTACATGTAGACGTTTTGTTTGTCTTTTATTTTTATAGCACTTCATTAGCTGCCTTGCGTTACTTACGACGTAACAGCCCTTACTCAATGCCCTTTCATAGCCCTGCAAGGTACGTTTGATGCTCCTTACAAAGGTCCGTAATAATCCGACAAAGGTCCATCACATCCCAAGTCCAGTATGTTGTGAAATGGCAGCACATTGCATAAACCCCACCTTCAAGTGTTTGATTATTGTAAGCTGGAGATGATCACAAAAACAATGACAAGGCTAGAAGCTAAAAAAAAATATTTAAGGTATGATACAAAGACACTTTTGTGCCACAGAACCTTGCTATCCGCTCGCTGTTTTCTGAGTGCTGGCTAAAGAAATGGCAGTCTGCCCACACTGTTGCAATATTTTGCTGTCTGTGAGAAAAACAGTCCAAGCGATATTTCTACTGTTACAGCCAGCTACCCGCTATACCACTATCGTTGATATGAAAATTAGCTACAGTTTGTTTTTATCAAAATAATGGCCAATAGAATGCAGTGGATGACCACTGGATGACCACAAGCGATGACCACTGTCAAAGCTCTGGTATGAACAGGAGCTGCGTTACGAGGCAAGTTCACATCAGTGCACAGGTCCATGGGTTACAAGACAGCTAGTCTGCATCACACGCATCGCATCCTAAATGCTGCGACTAGTAGCCCATCTCCTCTTATGTGTGAGTTGATGAGATAATAAGATAAAGCATTCCCCAAGACTACGTGTTTTGTGTTTATCGGCAGTTGTTCTTGAAGTGCTGTCCACTCTCGAAGCGAAACGGGCTGGGCCATATGCTAGGCCTAGCAGCACCCTCGCCACCTGCTCACCACCGAGCGGAGCTTGCGTAATCATGTCGCGGAAAAGCTGCTGTTAGCCAGCAGTGCGTTGCACTGCACGCTATTGTGTGAAGCTTCCAGTTGGTGTGTTTGTTCCTTTAGAGAAAGATGTATTTCCGCACTTTCCACGAGTCGCTGGAAAAGTTGGGTAGAGTGAACTGCTGTGCACTCGCATTGCCACAGGAAAGTATGTTGCATGTGCCTCATCTAGATAGACTTTGCCCCCAAATTCGTCAATCGAAACCTACAGTTCGTTATATCCAGGTTCTTTAATTTTTTTGCAGGAATTGTATTATTTAGGCAGACCTAACTATGTGAGCAGTATGGTCGTTTATATCTGTATCTTGTATGTGGATCTGTCGTGACAGGCGTGGACTGTATTATAAATAAATGAATAGTGCAGCCACCAGTAAAAATCTTCTGGAAAATCACTCTGAAGACTAATCATTGCCTTTCCTCTTGCTGCAGGGCGTGGGTGACCACGGTTGCGAGTACATGACTGGTGGCCTGACCATCATCTTGGGGCCCACAGGCAGGAACTTTGCCGCTGGCATGTCTGGCGGTATCGCGTACGTCCTTGACGTGTGAGTACCTTTATTTCGCTAGAAGAATTGGTTTCCAAGCACTCTTTCTTGCATTTTTTTGATGTAGGTATGAAATAAATTTTCATGCATGTAAATGTGCGGTCACATGGAGGACTTATTTAGGGAATTAGGGAACATGTACTATCCGCGACGTCATTTGTGACGAACATCTTCTCTGTTCCCCACAAGAAGTGAGATCGGGTGTGGCCACAGAGCAGATGCACCTACAAAGGCTCTGTAGCTAATTCCTCCCAGCTTTGGGGAATCATTAGTACAGTAAAGCCTCGTTAATTCAGATTTCATGGGACCGATAAATACGGCTAAATCAACGAAATGTCAAATTATCGAGGGTGAAAGCAAGAAGTAAATGCCTTCTACACCAATCTGCATTTATTTACTGAATAAGTTCGCAACCCTGGCTTCTATTTGGCACGAAATCAGTGCAGAAGTGGCAATTCTTGTCATCTTTTGACTGATTAGCGCTCACAGCGGTGAGGGCCTAGTGACTTCCTTCACAGTGCGGTTTATTTGCCCATGGTGTAAGACCCGCATCTTCATCCAAGTGGACATACTTTTCACTACCGCGCGCGCATCCCAATTATTTTTTTGCCATTGAGCTGGTTGGCAATAGATTGTTCGTCCATCGCCATGTAGCTGCGGGCTACATGCCGGCCTACCAGGAATGTTTACTGGGAAAAACTGGCGGCGAACGCTATGCACGAAGGCGCGCTTTCTGGTAAACACGCAGGCCGATCTTCTGCTATTGTCTCGCACTTTTAATTTTTCAGTCTGAGAAGATTTAACATAAAAGGCATGTGCTGTCGGTGTTTTGTTTCATCACATTTGGTTGTGAGCTGTTGTTCTCAAAATTCCGAGGAATAACTTTGTAAAGAATTTGAGACAAAGTGTGGGCAACATCGTTCTTCGCACAGTGCCAAGAACGCTGTTTCATCGCAGTGACAGGAATGCTGTCACCTGTGGATGCCTACCCCTCTGGCACTAGTCACGTGAAAGCTTGCAAAAGTTAAAGTATCTCCGAGAGCGATAACCGATATAGAAAAAACAGCTTGTCATTTAGTGCACACCCATGCTGTGGCTTAAGTGGAAGGCTGAACAACAGAGTGGTGTGCCACTGTGTGCAGGGATGGCAATTTCCGGAACAAGTGCAACGCCATCATGGTAGACCTGTTGCCACTGGAGCTGGCCGAGGACCTGGACCAGGTGGAGTCCCTGATCCGCGAGTTCTATGACCTGACGGGCTCCGCAGTCGCTGCCTCGCTCCTCTCCAAGTGGCCCGACTCGGCCAAACTTTTTATCAAGGTATGTGTGTGTGTGCATGTAGGGAATGTGTGAATGTTATTGTCTTTGGTGAGGTTTTGTAATGTTCCACTTCTTGGGAGGCAGCAAGTGTTAGTGTGAACAATTTCGATTACTACACGTGCACATTTCTTCGGTTGCTTGTTGGCTTTCACACACTTTTGAGTGGACATTAAGAGGAAAAAGCGGACTGGGCCAGGTCATGTAGCAGTTAGTAGAGATAGCTCATCATCCAGGTGGGCGTGCATATCTTTTTCTAGCGCACGGCTGAGTGAATACGCAGCCCGCGTGCCTTATTTTAGAGGTAGTCTGCTGCGTTTGCAAGAAGGGGGCATGCCGAGACAGCGTGGCATCATGTGCGCTGTCTTCCCGCGTGTTTAGTGCTAGAGGTGGCATGATCTCGAGTTTCGGAGACGCGTTGAAGCAAGAGGGCAGTCAAAGCATTCGCTCCCCAATGCCGGCGCTTTTTATGATAACGTCGTCCCACCGCAGCTGTGGGCGTGGACGCAAAGCGTCGCAGGCTTCACTTTGTGCCCCCAGTGTGAAGATGTCGACACTGCGTGAAATCTTATCTTTCGTCACTGACTCTCAAATTCAACAAAATAATTTTTTTTTCTCATTCAAATGTGATTTTTCTGATTGCCCGATAATTAAAAAAATTTCACAGCTCCTTCTATATAAGAAAAATCCGTTGGTGACTTCACTTATTTGCATAAAAGGTTGACTTGCAATATAACGAAATTTCTATACAATGAAGCAAATTGCCAATTTTACAGACTTCCTTATACAGTAGAACCCCGCTGTTACGTTCCCGGGTGCTGCATTTTCCTGGCTGTTACGTCGTTTTCGCCCGGTCCCGGCACAGCTCCCATAGAACCCAATGCATTGGTAACCCCGCTGTTACGTCGCAACTGTGGGACCTTTCCCGCATCATACGTTGCGAACTGCCACACCGCGCCAGCCCGAGCGGCCATTTTGACTTTTCATGTCGCTTGGCTTGGTTGCTTAACGATGGCATTGGCCACCCAAAGTGCTGGGGGCAACATTTATTACGTATTTTCGGTTTCCGCCAGCAAAAGTATGGCCTTTGATAACCGCTTTTGCTATCTAAAGATGATGTCTATGACGCGTTGCGGCCCTAAAATTGGTTTTGGCTCATAGATGTTCCGTATAAAGTCCAAGGGCGATAACGCCGTCGCCGCGCGCCGTATGCTTTCTTTCGCGCGCGAGACGCAGTCGTCGGCTCCCCTCGCACGCTTTCACTCGCACTTACAGCATACGTCGCCGCGTGCCGTATGCTGTATGTGCGAGTGAAAGCGTGCGGGGGGAGCCGACGACCGCGTCTCGCGCGCGAAAGAAAAGCAGGAAGGAAGCGCGCCTCCTTCCGTTGCACTCGAGGCGCTAGCGAGGGAGCGAGGGGGGGGGGGGGTAGCGGGCAGCGTTGTGCTCTAGCATCATACTGCGCGGCGGCGCGCGCGCGGTCCCGCGGGCCGTATCTTGAAAGCGATCTGCGTGGGGGCAGATTCTACGCAGTGTAGGTGCGTCGGCGGCTCGTGGCTTTGTGCGTGCTGCGTGTTCTCGGCGCTCAGTTTGGGTTGAAGCGATAGACAACAGCACGAAGGTCACTTCGCTCGCTTCTGCAGCGGCGCTTAACTGCGCGTGTCCGCGCTCATCGAGTGTGATGTGTTCATGTTTGCCTTTGGGCGCTGACACCATGTTTGTTAATTAGTTAATAACCGAATGTTTACAAGTTTATACAGACGATAAAACTACTATTCTTACTTTGTATAGCTCATCGCAATCGATACTTCGGCTGTCGGGCGAAACTACTTTTTGTCGCACGTAAGAATTAAAATAATGTTGTGTGCAGTTCAACACTACTCCCATTTCTCAATTTTTCCTGTTTCCTGGCTCTTGCGTTTCCCGGCTCTTACGTTTTTTTTTTTACGGTCCCGTGAAAAACGTAACAGCGGGGTTCTGCTGTATTGAGGCTTAATTGTAGTTATTGTGCACTCTACTTCATTGCGTTTATGCATGATATATACAAGTGCTTTTTTTTTCTTTTGCAACTCTCTCTGAAATACAAAACATTTACGAAGTTCAGTTATAAACAAGGTACGCAACTATGAGGGACAGCGAGTTGGCAGGATTGGCATGTGGCTTTACGCACATTTAATTCTATCGCTGTAACAGTAAAAACAAAGCATTTGTCCAAAAAGCTGTACCTGCATGAGTGATGCGAAGAAGTTAAAATTATATTAAGGGCCAAGCTTATTGCATAGATTTCTTTGTTTTGGCTTCTACCGTCTGTCAAACTCGCAATAACAAGAGCACAATATACAGTACAGTCAAGTCCCGCTACAACGAAATTCATGGGAGACGCAAAAAATTTCGTTGTGGAGGAACTTCGTGGACACGAAATTAGTAAGTATATATATATATGTACGATAAACGGCAAAGCCGCGAATGAAACCGAAACGATCGTCCGGGAAATCTTCACGATGGCATAGGGGCAAAGGTTGAGACGTACCAGAGGCGGTCAATAAAGTGTCAACTTCACGAAAGAATGCATTTCGTGCCGCTGTTACAGCATTTTTCGTACATTGCGGCCGATGACTAACTCAACATGTGTGCCCAGCCGATCACACAACACTCATTTTTCGGCACATTCACCGTCGCAATGAAGCGGTTTAAATTATCACAATTTCATTGCATATTTATGACAAAGTCTGCAAAATTGGCAAGCTTGCGCTTACCAGAAGTTTTACTTCCAGAAGTCAGTCAGCCTGGATTTCTTACGCTTCACGGCAAGCAAAGCCGTAGCGCAAGTCTTACAGTCCGTTTAAAGAGCCATCGCAATGTCATTTTTGTGGGCTCTGATAACTTTTAAGACGAGGTCAAAAGGATCCATTACTTTCAAAGCAATTGCTGAAGTCGGTCTGTCTAGCGGGTTGTCATTTTCCCCAGACGACGAGACGTTGGCATCATGTTGACAACAGCAGCTGCAGCCCGGCCGCCGTATCTTGAAAGCAATCTGTGCCGTGCACAAAGTGCGCACCCGGGCGGGCCTCATCTTCAAAGCGATCTGTGATGTGGGCAAAGTACAACTAGTGCCGGTAGAGTCGTGTGCGCTGTGCTTTCAATGTTTAGTTCATGTTGAAGCGAGAGACGGCCCGGAGGTCAATTCGCTCGCTGCGATTGCCGCACCTCCTCTCACTCCAGTGTGTTGACACAGTTTCAGCAGTCATCGAGCGAGATGTTTTTATGTTTACCTGTGCATGCGTGACACCGTGCTTAGCAATTTAGTTCATAAGTGAATTTTTACAAGTTTATACGGCCGATAAAACTAAGAGCTTTAGTTCGTATAGCTGTCTACTAATCTGCTATCGCAATCGATGCTTCGCCTTTCGAGCGAAACTGCGAAATTTTTTCCTTTCGCTTTCTGCCTCGGGGATCATATGTGCCTTCTCGAGAGAGAGAAATTTACGCTTCTTCGTTGGCATAGCCATTTCGACCGGACGCACACACCACAGAAAACAGCAGCGATTGTGGTGACCCCGTGCGGTCTTGCGCAGGCGCGTGATGACCACGCATAGCTATGAATTGCAGTGGCGTAAATCGGTACTTTGAACTTGATTTCGTACGCGAAAACCTCGTTAAAGCGGACATACGGTCGTCACAGCTTTGGGAGGGCCTTCTAATTTGACTACTTGGCAGTTCCAACTTCAATTCAGTCCCAGTTTCGTTCTCGAAAAGTTCGTTGAAGCAGAAATACCAAATAAAATGCCTTCATTATGGAGATACTTTTTTTGTAAAAATCTTCGTTGTGGCGGAAATTTCATTGTAGCAGCATTCGTTGTAGGGGGATTCGACTGTATAGCGTCAGTGATACGATCCCGTTTTGTGCGATGTTCCTGCTCCAACATTCGTGATCGAGAATGCAAAAAATAACCCAATACAGTTACGCATCTTTCTTGCCGGTTAATATGTTCCCAAAAGACAATGTTTTGGCACCGACGTTCAGTAAATCATCAAACTGCGATCATATGATAAGTTTTCCAGTCACAAGATCCCATGTAAACAAGGAAAAGTGTAAAGCATGCGTGATCAAAAGCAGTAGGCGCTCGCAACGACAGCTTCACTGCGGTACTCGCCCGCCCGTGTCACCTGAAAATGTTGTTACGCACTTGGTTTCCTATTTGGGTGCCAGCAAATCACCTCCTGGGTCGTCGCACACTGCATTCACAGTTATCACCACCAACGCTATTGCAATAAGCATCCACACCCATCTGTTTCACAGCGCGTTTGGCGTAGTGCTGTTAGAAGCTTACTGCACGCTTTTAATGGGTGATAACCCAAACGTGCCCACCATTCATGTTTCGCTCTGTCATTGTAGCATTGTATTCTGGTGTCGCCCACCAGTTCAATTTTGTTGTGGTTTTGATTAGCAACACAAGTCTCGGGTCCCTCGGGCCTCATGAGCTTGACTCGCATTGGTGTCCCGTGAGGCAACGATCCTCGCCTAGTGAGCATGTCTAAACTTCCCGCTAAAATGCTCCGCCCGAAGAAGCTGCCGACACAGGCCAAATTCGAGGAGCACGAACATAAGCTTGCCAAAGCCATGAAAATGACAATGCGCATCTTAAGCCGCTCGGGCGCCACCAGATGTGCGCACGTCGGCATCTCGTCCTGTAACGACTCACGCAACTCTTTGCATTACGTAGATGTTAACTACAGTCGAGGCTGCCAAATTTTATAGTGACTACGGATCGTACGTTTTCCCGGTTAGTGCATTTTTTCTTTCGTTTTCTTCCATAATGTATAAATGAGGTTCTACTGTAAAAGCCGTCAGCGACTCAGTGTTATGACATCCTGCGCCTAGACTGTAATGTCACAAATGATCCTCTTGTAATACCGTATTTTCGCTTCCCTTTTGTAGCATAGAATCAAAGTAGTGAGAGGTTATTGTACGAGTTCTTTGTCCCATTATTGACTTCAATAGGTTGATTATAATGATGCTGACAACAAGGATGATGATAATACAGGTGTTCCCGAAGGAGTACCAGAGGGCACTGAAGCAGTTAGCAGAGGAGAAGGCGGCGCTCTCGATGCAGAACGACCGAGTTGCTCCGACCGCACCCGCCCCTGCAGCGACTGAGAAAGTGGGTGACATCGAGGAGGTGATTGCAGATGGTGACGCCAAGAAGAAGCAGCTGGAGAATGTTGACAAAATCCGGTACGCCCTTTGCTGCCGATGCTATGCGATGGCCTTCAGTGCAGTTGAACCATCCTTGCCATTTGTCTCTGGTGCCTAGACTCTGGGAGGGAAAGTGCTGTACGATTCACATTTGCATGTGGAATGAGTTCGAGTTCTGGAAGCTCTGTTTGCTGATCCACAAGATGTGGGTGCAGTTGTACACATACCTAACACTCAGCAGCCATAAGAAGTGAAATTTATATTAAAACCAAGCTTTTTTTAACCTCTTCCTCCCATTTTACTGGTCCTGTCTTGCCGAGCAGACAAATTTGGACTGCCATTGGGCATGTGTCCAAATAGACAACTTGGGTGAGTGGATACGTGCTATTGGATATGTGCCAGTGAGTTCGTGTGTCTGGGCATGCTCCCCAGAACATGTACCATTGTGTATGTGTCCAAATAAACAACTTCGGCCACTGGATGCGTTCAACTGGTCATGTGAAAGTGCACATGTGTCCAAGGACGTCTTCGTTACGCAACTGAAGTGGCGATTTAGCATGTAATTATTTGCTGGTCTGTAAATGTGAAGCGTAACGTTTCCACAAAATTTAAAGGAGGCTTCGCTTAACACTGATTCCCACATAAGCGTGGAATCTGCTAAACTTTTCTTTCTACCATGTACTTGGCCAAATGGGGCCTAGTGCTGACTGTCCTTCATTTGGGTCAGTTTACCTACCAGACCACTTGAGAGACTGAGCCACAACTTCTTTGGCTGTCCACACCGCTGCGACAAATTCGAGCTAAAGCACTGGAGAAATGGAACGGGAGAAAGAAACAGACGGAAAATGGCACTCCGTTGTCGTCAAAGCTGAAGTTGTCTCACGAAAGAATTGAGGCATTTTATACTGGCAACTTGTTATGAGCGTGAACTGAGATGCGTCGAGTGGTTGACGTGCATGTTCGAAGCAGTGGTGTTAGAAAGGAGAATTGTATTATCACTGTATGTCAGAATGTAAGCAAGACTATGCAGTAAACTTGCAAAAGGCATTACAGGCAGGACAGGCAGTGACGCAAGTAAAACGACCACAACACTCCGCTTCTTACCTATGTCACTGCTTATGTCTTGTCTGTAGCACTCTTTCGCAAGGTTTCTATGAATTACCAACTTGCGCAAGTTAAGACCCCGTGAGGACTATGCAGGAATGTGCAGCAACATGTTTTAACATCATATGCTGTCAACTAAAGGCATCATTGACGTACCCTCATACTACAAACATTAGCTATAGCTATGTGAAAACAAACTGATTTACATATCAAACAAAAAATATTGTAGAATCTCTTTCAACGATACCTCAAGGAACTGGAGAAATATGTTCCGATGAACAGGAATTCCATTTACTGTGAAACATATGTAGAGGTGCAGACACTGTCATACACCCTCTTAATAGTGAATGAAGCAGCTTGTTTTTCCCATGGTTTGGGCATTGTTGATGGCTACTGGATTGACTAGGCTTTGCTAGTTACGGTTTCAAGGAGGTGCCAGCGACGTATAAAAAACAACGTAGCCCTTACTGCTCCAATCGGTGGCAGAATAATACGCATTCAGGCAGAAGGAGTCCAAGTTACTGAATGACAAATTGTGAGGCATACAAAATTTCAGTTGTCTTTACTTTGGTCGCCCATGAGGCTACCTATGTCACAGGTGAAGTACGATCTCGCCACATGCCTAAGAGGTGAGTAGTGGGGCCTCGGAGCTGTTCAGGTCTGTACATGGTGTGCATTAAAAATCATTTTTGCCTGCTCAAGCCTTTGCCACTGTTTCTTAAAGTTGGCTTTCTGGATAGATATGACAAATGTAGCAAAAAATATATTTCAGATCTGTCTCTTTCTGAAAAATTTCTTTAGAGCTTGCTTCTGTGGTTCCATTTGCAGAGAGGTGTGAAAATTTTGGTTCCGAATTACAAAAGTTTCTTTGCACTAATCAAATAGAAAACAAACCAATTAGAGGCTGTTCTGTTTATGTGGCAATTCCGCTTCAGCGATTTACATTTACTGAGATTCTACTGTACTTTCTTCTAGCAGTTAAATAAAAAAATTATCATGTTACACTTTCTTGACCGAGGGGAATAGTACTTGATATGCCATGAATAGTTCACCTTCCAAGAGCTACAGTTATTGTTTTTGAAACATTTATTATGTTCCCCTTCACATTAGCGCCCCATGTGGTACGTGGCACCAAGGAAGTGCTCGACCGAAGGCCGTTCAGCATAGCTAGTGACAGTTTTGTGCTATCAGGACTGTCATTGCTCTATTAAGGCAAGGATGTCATCATCACAATACACTCCCGTCATTGCATTATGGTGCAGGGGCTTCATGAAGTACAAGCGTGAGACGGAGCCGTATCGGCCAGCAATGCAGCGAATGCAGGACTGGAAGGAGATCTACAATCGGCAAGGAGTCCGCAAGAACATCCGCGTACAGGCCGCCAGGTGGGAATCTTTGAACAAACAAGCCTCGCTATCATCTTTTGTGCTTTTGGAATTTCGAGTGGTAGCGATTGTGGTTTCAGCTGAGCGCTTTTATGGCTGCCCACAAAAAAAGCCAACTTTCTTACCCTCACTGTGTTGTTGCTTTGAGTTTCTGCATATATTCTTTGTATAAATGTGTCATTGACATTCATAGCATTTGTAAAGTACGTGAAGAATTCTATTGCAAACATATTTTTTTAACCAATTGTGTTGAATGTTTTGATTTGTGAGCAGTTTCGTACTGAAAGCGATCCCAAAGGGGCACCAAGAGGTGGCTCCAATGTACAGGAAGTCTGAAAGTGACTTTAACAGAAGCAAACAGACACATTAACTTATTAAGCAATGCTACTATGCTACAGTGAAATTATAAGGATACACGCAACAATGCCAGATACATACTTTGTTTATTTAATGCCAGTTTGTAAAATAAATTTTTAAAGGGTCATTAAAGCAAGATCTCTGTGCCACACAATGGAAACGAATGCTTGTTTACAAAGTTTTGGGAATGTTATAGAAACTCAAAGGGCCAGCATTCTTCCTGAGCTCCCATCGTGGTGTGCTCTTTAGCTAGACTGTGGCTGTGTTGTGCAAAACTTTATTATAATTTTTTTTAGATTGCAGGCTAGTTGGTATATTGATGTCATGATTCTTGATACAGTCGAACCTCGTTTTAACGAAGTCGAATCCGACACGAAAGCACCTTCATCATACTGTCACGTGCACTTGTGTACATGTGTTATTGACCGCCACTACTACGTCACAATATTCTATATTCGTTATAAGCATGTAATTGTTACATGCTGATATTAATCATAAATATTTTAGATTCACTTTTTTTATAGCCTATTATTGACCCTTTTTGCGGAGCAGCTTGTTCTAGAGAAACGAGATGGCGCTTTCGGCGGTGCACTGCACATGACCTCAGTGACCGCGCACGAATACGAATCCATTACCGCTTCTACCTTGCTTCTGTGAGATCAGCTGTCAGAAATGCAACTGAGTTTTTGCTAACGCACTTAGCTTTGATCATGCTGGATTGAATCATGTCAATTGAAGATACGTGCAGTAGTTGGCTACAAAAATAGTAGCTGGCATATTAAGGAATGGAATGAGTATGTGGGGCGAAGTTCGTGGACTGCTGCTGCAACTACTCCGTACGTGTTACCGACACTTCGAGATGCACGACTTTCCTCGGGGTTACAGAAATTTGCTCATCCGCCAGTGTTGTATCGAACCTTCAAAGAAAGGGCTTCAGCCCCGGAACGTCGGAAAGAGGGAGTACCGCTCGTTGGACAATGACAAAGGGAGTAGCGCTGCTTCCTGTCATAGTAAGTGTTGCGCACGGTATCTACACACATCTACGCCAACTGGTACAGAAACTGCGTCCAGTCTATCGCCAATGTGTTAAGAATAAGTGAATGGGCGCACACTTGAATATATGCGCACTAATACGCACAGTAAATGACGGACTACACCTACAGTGCACGAGTAGTTGAAGCTGAATGTTTCGTGACGGTTCACAAGAGTAAGCGAGTTGCCAGTGATAATACATCTTTTCTACAAGGTATTACACTGTACAAAACAGCTACCTTTCAAGCCTTGTGCACAGCAAGAACTAAATCTGTTGGAACTGAGCACACCCTCGACCGATTAGGCAGAAAATAATCAGACAGTGACCGCACCGACGAACCTTATTGAGTCAGAAACGTGACAAGCCGCTGCTTCAAAATATTTGCCAAATAAAGAACGAAGAGGAATACATACTAATCCGGATTCAATTCATGAGCGGAAGGTTTGGGTAGCTTGGAATACATATTTAGCCCCACTTTTAGAACAAGCATCATATACGCTGGTCTTGCCGTTTGGTCATAGCTTAATCAGCCCTGAAAGCGCTTTTACATGTTCTCTAAAGCTCTGGCCAAAGTTTCGTGTTGTCCACCCGGTATATCCCAAAACAGAGGTTTGCTAAGCCGCACCGGCGTCATACACATTCAGTGTAAACACGGAGGCAACGGAGGCAGTTGAGGCAAGCAATGAATGCATCGCCACGTGATCAAACAGGGCAGCGCCCATGGGATCGCCATGAAAAGGGTCAATAGTTCGTTATATCGGTGTTCATTATATCAAGGTTTGACTGTAGTGAAAAAAAAAAAAGGGAGATAAAGAAGGGAGCACATGTACAGAGGCTGATTTGAGTAAGTTGCACTACAAAGGTTACGGGTAAAACAAGACGAATGGTAGATAGAACAATACACGCAATGAAGCATGATTCTATCTGCCATTCGTCTTGTTTTCCAGTAAACTGTGTAGTGCAATTTACTTGGATATGGAAGACTGACCAGCCCCTCAACAAGCCTCAATACAGAGGCAGAGCTTTAAAAGTGTGGAGAAGTCAAGTACGCTACACAAATGACATGCAACTGTCCACAGGTGCATGGAGTGTGGTGTTCCATTCTGCCAGTCATCTCATGGCTGCCCCCTGGGCAACATCATCCCCAAGTGGAACGACCTCGTCTACCGGGTGAGAGGCACAACTCTGAGACGCCCCATTGTTGGCCGTCGCGGGCTTATGTGCTTTACCGCGTAACACGGATGTATTGCGACGAAGCTGACTTTAGGAGACGCGTAATAGACCATTGCTTATTTTTCTTGTTGAAAAATTGGGTGTACGTTAGATTCCTACTTTGTTTAGGAGCTTTAATGTCATTTCTATGCTAGTTTTCTACTTTGGACAACAGAAAGCGGGCGCTAGTTTGATTCGGGGGCGTGTGAAAATGGGGAAAATATTGCCAAATGAATCGGCAGTGTGTTCTGGCGTTTTTTTCTGCATATTGTTTAATTCGACCCAGCGCATAATTAGATCAAATTCGCTGGACCTGTCCTGGTCGAATTAACGAAAGTCAACTGTATAGAAGTGAAAGAACAGCTCCCTTGATGGATGATGACATCATTAGCCAAAATAGTAAATACCTATCATTGAGCTGCTTGGCCAAGTATTTGTTAGTGGTAGAATGAACACCCCCATTTTCAGCACAGTCATCATTTAAACCTGTCAAAATAATTTCGCTGTTTCGAGAACTGTCCTAGACTTGATAGAGCTTCCAGTGCGTTGTTTCAAGAAGTGCTGTGGCTCGTTAGAACTTCCCGTCTACTGGCCAGCTGTCGTTTGTAAAAACATTTTACTGATATATTTCCAGAATCGTACTGGGCTTAGTGGCACTTCCGATCAGCAGGCTATCTGTAAACAAGTCTTTAACCATTTGCAAAACCGCTCAAAGTTCAGTAGTTACTCGGTACACTGACTACTCCCACTCTCTTCCACACTCTCTCTCTCTCTCCTTCCCCTGTGCAGCAAGACTGGAAGGAGGCCCTGGCCCAACTGCTGCAGACGAACAACTTCCCAGAGTTCACTGGCCGAGTCTGCCCGGCTCCGTGCGAGGTGAGTCTGGATGTTGATTTGAATCGAATTCTCCTTGAACCGAACCTGCAAGGAAGGAGTAATTACCGCCTCTAATGCCTAAGGTGACCAGGCGTCCCAATTCAGGCGGGACTCGCACGGCTTTAATGGATTCAATCTTGCTGTTACAGTGATGCTTTGTATCGTCTCACTACCCTGACTCTGCCAGCACCAAGCTAGAATTTAGATTTTGCAAGAGCAAGGCGATATCGTAGCTGAACATAAGCACTGACATGAGATGTAGCTCAGCCTTAGGCAGCATTGTCCTGCTAAATTGTAAGTGAGTGAAGAAAGGAAAAGTAATTGGTTTAACATCCTGCCCATTCCAATTTCATAATGCGATGTTCTCAATTCCTGTGCAGCCAGATTATAAACATGCCATAATTCTGAACGTTCACTTTGGGGGTTGGATTGCACTATTGCAACAAAGAAAGGCTCATGAACACAGAAATGCAAGAAAGTGCACTGTTTAGCTTCGACTTGTTCACTTTGTTCTTTGTTATCAGACCTAATTTTGTAGGATACAAAGTGCAAACTGAAGAGTGGGCAAATTTGGGGTTTTGGGGGCTAAAACGACAATAATACGTGTGTTTAAAATGTAAGTATTATGCGAGTGTTTATTATGTCGAGTTTACTTTTTGTCACCTTTGCCAAGACCATCAAGCGGTTACAGTCAAAGTTTTGGTTTGACTCTCCATTTGACACGCTTCTGCATATGTTTTTGTGCTGTTCTACTACTTCACAAACTGCAATTGCTATTGCGGTTTCCCACAGTAAACTCGAGGTTGAACGCATGCCCACATGATGTTTTTTTACTTTGACCCTTACCGTATTTATTAGAATTTAGGCCGGCCTCAATTCTAAGCCAACCCTCGAAAGTGTAAGGTCAGGAAAAAAAAAGAACTTTCCTTGAATGTAAGCCGAATGAAAAACTCCATTAGACTGAGAAAAGAACATGAACATCGTCGAGATGTTTCTCTTTCGGAATGATCGTACTATCATATTGGTGTGAATTTCACTCCATGTCGCTGCAACTTAGTTCACTACCTGACCAAGTGAAATAGACATGTTTCATGTCATCTGCCTTAGTGGCGCAGTGGCTTTGGCGTCAAAGTTAATCCAGAGTCCCCCACTGCGGTGTGCCTCATTTATCTTATTGTGGTTTTGGCACATAAAGCCCCAGAATTTCATTTTTATTTTGTCTCGTGTCGAAGTGGACAGGTACCTGAACTTGTTCTGAGCAATGCTGCAAACATTTGCGACCTCCCTCCTCCACCGTCACCTGTATAATATCCGTCATTATGGACATTTCCGGTTTTCTTTGTGCTTTATTAAAACTTGCAACATCTTTTTCCACCTCGGCATCAACCTTCCTGCGGTCGGCAGTGTATGGCGGTTGCGACCAAATCGCATCCTAGAATCTAATCTGACCCCCCACTTTCATACATCTTGTAAAAGAATGTATTGGCCTACCATTGAGTAAATACTAGGAGTGTGCTAATACTGAATAGTAGATTGCGAATCGAATATCGAATTGAATCAAGCAAAAAAAAATGCCAGATATTGAATCGAATATCAGAATTTATCTTACTTTAATGCTTACAAATTTTGTAAAAGAACATCAAATTATTAAGCCAGTACTGATTACTGCTCAGTTCTATAAAGTCTGGAAAACAATTTTTTTATCAATAGAACATCTGTTGAACAACATCAAGTGCTTTTTGCCCTCTGAAGCTGAAGAAGCAGTGAAGTTATGTTGTAATGGATATCTTATGACATTTTTCAGTTTAATAGGGGACCTCATTTTATGGCAATCCATCATTGCCTTTCCAGTTTCTCCCCAAAGTTCAGAAGGTTTTTTTTTAAAACTGTACGGGCAGGTGCATTCTGCGGGTTATCGTCAGCTTGTTAAGGTCAGTCTGCGTAACAGATGGAAGCGAGGACCGCGTGTCATGCGACTCGATCACCGCTTTACGCATAACCATCGTTGGCGCTGCATGGGTTTATCCTTTGATCGGTTTTATCTGCCACGGTGGAATAAATTAAGCAAGCGTCGGCAAAAAGTTTTTTTTTAACAGGTGATTCAAGAACACTGGAAATATCATTGATGTAAGTCAAGAACAATAGTGGCCCCAATACTGATCCTTCTGGAACCCCAGCCAAGACTTCTAGTGAATGAGACAAGAAGTTTTCAGTGTGGACGGATTGCACACGACCACTCAAATAGGCTGCAATCCAGTTCAATTTACTGTCACTTTAATAATTTATTCTTTTTTCTTCAAATTGTGCCTATTTGTACTACTTTAGTAGCATTGTTGAAAAGCTTCATGCTTTAAATGGCCATGATGCTGTAACTCAGAACTTTTTTTTTTTTTTCAGGACAGGTTTATGGTGTTGAAAAACTTGCTTTTCCAGAGAACATTGCTTCTTCCTTGCTGCAGTATTTAGAAACTAAAAAAACACATACGAGAGATGAAGAAGGAGATGACACAAAGAAGTGCTCTGTCACAAGTGAATTTTTACTGCACACAAGGAAAATATGTAGTACAGACATTTTTCATTTTATGCTGGCTTGTATTTTTTCTTGTGTACTGTAAAACTTCTGAGAGAGCGCCTGTTTACACAATCTTCATGTCTCGTCATACCAGCGCTCTCTCCACTTTCTCAGTAGTGTAATACCAACTGTCCCAACTATCCAACCTATTCCTTGCTGCAGGGATCCTGTGTGTTGGGCATAAATGAGCCAGCGGTGACCATCAAGAACATTGAGTGTGCCATCATCGACCATGCCTTTGAGCAGGGCTGGATCCATGCTGATCCACCATCGCAGCGGACGGGCAAGAAAGTGGCCGTTGTGGGTAGTGGACCAGCTGGTTTGGCCGCAGCTGCTCAGCTGAACAAGGTGCGTTCAACCCTGACATGCTGTGAAGTAAATGATCAAATTGGCTTGCACAAAGAGGTAATTACTGATGTAATTGAAAGCTGTCGCATAAATTCTCGTGTCCACCATTGCTATTGGCCTACAAGGTTGTCATTTCGTCTCCAATTGTATTTTTATTAAGGGGGGACGCGGCTTTCGCATCGCAATATTTGGTCAAAAAACCGATTTTTTGAAAATCACATTTTCAGTTTGTATGACTTCTTTTCTATTTTATTTCAAAATTTCGTCACGGAAAATCGCGCGGAAATGATGTAAAAATTGTTTATCGAAGCTAAGGTGGCGAGGAGTTTCTCGAAAATAGCGAAAAAACGGCATTTTTCAAGCCGCGATATCTCCGCAACCGCGTAACCTAGCGCCGCCATCTTGGTCTCTATGGATAGCGCGATTCTCCGTCTTTAAATCTGGCGCCTCGGCCAGCTGCACCAGGCAAGAACAAGCGCACAGCAAGCAAAAGTTTCAAGGTCTCGCGGCGGTTTCTGATCGGCAGCGCGCGCCACATGACTGTACGCGGCTCCGGATTGGTCTCCCGGGCGGTTGCCCTTAGCAACCGGCGGAAAGGTCGTCTGCTCGCCGCGCTGACGGCGCTGAGAAGCCGATTTCACGTCTTTTCAACTCGTCGCGGCGTGGTTTAGAGATCGTATCTCACTCATGATAACGGACCGGCGCTCACTTGTTAGAGAAACGAAAAACGTTGTCAAGCTCGGCCCTTCTTAGCTTGGAGAACGGCTCTCGTCTGTTATCATGGGCCGGCGATTGTTCAAGAAGAAACGCAAGACTGCGCATCAATTTGGTGCTCGTAAGTCGAAGCCACCGATCTCTAAAACAAAGTTTGCTCCGGCGACTTCAGCAGTGACAATGACGGTGGCATGCAGCGCGACGCGGACGTGCAGCTGAGCACCTTAAGCACGGATGGAACATCGTCCGCGCGTATTGGCGAAATTGTTCAGGAACCCAGCCGAAAAAGATGCAATGCGGAAAAAGAAAGCTGCAAAAGCTCATCAGACCATCAGGTCAGATGGTCAAGCGATGCCGCATCGCAAAGGACACAAAGGACTATAACCCTGGTGCCTATTAAATTTTGACAACTTTGAACCTTGTTTTCTCAGTACAGTTTTTTTGGCATGTTGCTCAGCTCGTGCAGCAGATATCTTGGTAACTACTTTACACATTTTGATTGCGTTTGTTTTGTCAGACTCACTGAACTGTACTTTAGGGGATAGCGCTCTTCTTTTTTTATCCTAGTGTTTTAAGAATTCGTAGTAGGGTTCCTTGTTTGCAGTGTAAGCGTGCTCACTGCAGTGGGACTGGAGAAAACATAAACTACAAATTTTAGTGTTGAAAAAAAATTATTTCGAGAACGCTATCCGCTTCTGCATACATTTGGCTGTGCATACAGTATTTAACAAACTTTTCACTTGATTTCGTAAATCCTCCAGTCCCTCCACGAGGTTCAAGAAAGAAATAATTTGTCTAGCAAAAAGTTTTCATGGTACCGCCTTGGAATTTTTATTAAAGCATCATAGAGCCATTCTTATTCTATGTACCAATTTTCATTGACATCCACCAAGAAACAAGAAAGTTGGTCCCGAAAGCCGTGTCCCCCCTTAACGGGTAGGGTTGTGCGAATATTCGAAACTTTTGAATGACAAATCGAATAGTGTCCTATTCTATTCGGTCTTCAAATCGAATAGTCCCTATTCGTAAATGCAAATATTTTTCTAATACTTTTTGAATGTTTCAAAATGTCAACTGCACCCAAATAAACATAAAATTGGAGCAACAGTGCGGTAAATTTTCAACCCCGTGGGCATAGTATGTACATAAAACATGAGAACTTGTGTAGTGGAGCAGGCTACATCACTTAGGTAGCAATACCTTTCGGGCTGTACAGCGATCATTCACACTCTGGAGAGCTGTGTGCATGTAAAGAAACGATTTCTTTGCTTCTAATGCTCTATCTGTGCTTTTAATAAACAACGCTTCAAAATGTACTATGTAATGACAGAAACTTGCTAACCTTAAAAGTAACTGGGATGTGAACATCGTTTTATATTAATCGTGATAATGGCTGTTCATTATTCAAAAACTATTAGATGTTTGATTCGATTAACTTCTGGCACTGTTCAATTCGTATTCGATTAGGTCTCAAAAATCACTATTCGCACACTCATATTAACGGGAGACAGTCATTGCTAGAAATGCTCCATAGAATGTGTGCGTGTGAGTGATTTATTTGGATGAAATTGAAAATGTTGGCAAGTGTTGTGTTGATGTTTTTGCCATGAAAACGTAAGTTGTTTAATGAACAAAGGATGTTAATATAAGACTGCATGAAAAACATTTAGGGAGTGTCAGAATAATACTACAGCTATAGGAGCAAGTACTCAAGCACACTGTGTTGTCATTCTAGTGATGCAAGCCAAAGAAATTCCATAATGCTGAATCCAAAAAATAGTGCACTTATAAATCCCGCAAAACTCCCTGCTGTCTTCCGCACATGGACACGAAGAACCCACTATTTATGATTGATTGATTTGTGCAAATTGGGAGAGATGCCATAGTGGGATGTGCCGTATAAATTCGAAAGTTTTATCACGGGGACCACATGAACCCAAAGCATTTTACACAAGCATTCTCGAATTCTGCCTCCATCAGAATGCTAGCACAGGGACTTACTATTTAATAGTTTGCACAAAGCCGTTAATTGCGCATATGCTGTACTAAAACTGTCTCTTTCCATTTCCTGCGTGGGCCAGTCACTGAAAAGATTGTGTTCTGCTTGCTTGCTCTTTCAGGCTGGTCACGAGGTCACCGTCTTTGAGAGGAATGACCGCGTCGGTGGCCTGTTGCAGTACGGCATACCTACCATGAAACTGGGAAAAGACGTGAGTGGTCATGTCACATTCGTGGGTGTGCACGTGGGGTGTAGCATCCTATGGGGCACCTGAAGTCATGCTTGTCAAGGGAATTAGCAAAAGGCATAGCGGATACAGTAAAACCTCATTTGGATTTCACAGGACTGAAAAAAAATGTCAGAAATAATTGAATACGGAATTATTGACGGTACCAAGAGATCAATAAACAAATGCCTACTGCATAAAAAGGCTATCCTTAAAGGGCCCCTTACCAGGCTCCAGCGTAAATTTTGGTTATGCACTGGAAGCTGTAAAACTCTTTACGGAACGTTCTACCGAAACAATCTTTCAAAACAGTTCAATATTTGAAGAGATAGAAGGAATCAACTGTCCTTTTACCATGGCCCCAGGAGGCAAGCATCGCTGCCAATGGAGACACTCACTCCCTCTGCCTCGACATAGTGTTCCTTTCCTGTCTTCTCCCATACCAAAGCTGAGGGCAGTAGAGCTTTGCCTCCTTTTTATTTATTTTTTCATTCTCCTTTTTTGTACTGTTGCGCATTCCACATTGGATGATTAGTCATGGTGAGTGATGAAACACTCACGGCAAAGAGGCACTTGTGTGTGTGATTTTTGACTCTTTGGCTGGCAATGGGGCTTCCTCAATTGAAAGGAAGGCATGCAGCGCAATTCCAGCGGTTTTTGCAGGTGCACAGCGTCATAAACTTTGCAGACACAATCGTTAGTATGCCATATATATACTAGAGCACTGCACGGGCTCGGGCTTACCCGAAAGCCCGGGCCCGGGCCGGCCCGGCCCATGGGCCGGGTCGGGCCGGGTAGGGCAGTTTTTTCACGGGCTCGGGCCGGGCTCGGGCACGGCATGGGCTTTTTGACCCGGACCCGGGCCAGGCTCGGGTATTTCGACACGGGCCCCGGCCGGGCTCGGACTTTCTGGTGGTGTGCATGTAACGTGCAGCGAGTTATCCTCACGTGTCTCGACTCTGAAAAACCTCTTGCCCCGGCGCAGCTGGAAGCTAGCAGTGCTACTCGTGTGTACTTCCCTTTTCTTCTTCCGTCATATTTTGTGCTGTTTCAACAGAATGTAAAAGTCCAGAAAGACCGAAGTCGCCTCAAACCAAAGGATGCCATTTTATTCCTTACCTAAATCAATGTAATTAATGCTTTCAGCACGGTGTAAGCGCGTTCGCGACTTGCTGATTCTTCAAAGGCGAATCGGTGAAACGATGACTGGTAAGATGAGATAATTCGTCACGCGGCTGACATATGGCACTGCGTCCATCCATGATTGCACACATGTTCTCAACTGGCCGCCTAGCAGCAGCGCATTACGCTGCACCATGGAGGAACGAGAAGCTTTCTTTCTCCATTTACTCCATCCATGCGCTGCGCTCACGACCGGTCGTGGCGGCGCTTCGGCTATAGTGTACTAGAATACGGTTGAGTGGGACGAACGGTTGGGGCGGCACATGCTTTGCAGTGAGGCGTCCGACGTGGAAAAATACTGTGGCGGCGTGGCGAGAGAAGTCATCTTCATATTTCTGGGGTTTTACATGCCAAAACCAGTTCTGATTATGAGGCACGCCGTAGTGGAGGGCTCCGGATTAACTTTGACCACATGGTGTTCTTTAACGTGCACTACAACGCAAGCTAGCACACGAGCGTTTTTGCATTTCGCCTCCATCGAAATGTGGCCGCCACGGCCGGGATACGATCCCGCGATCTCGTGCTCAGCAGCTCAACACCTTAGCTGACTGAGCCACCGCAGCGGGTGGCGATAGAAGTCGATTGGGCCGCATCTAAGTCACACCGTTGGAAACTGCTGGCGATACTGCTCGGCAGGCTCATTCGTACTACTGTGCGCGCTGGTATTTGCGTTCAGACCGCTAAAGTGGTGTTCATAATTGCTATGACATGTATTTATGCCTTAAGAACAAATTCCTTTCATTCTCTTCTTTATGTTATTTTTTTAATGCCACTCGGTGGTCTTTTTCGGTCTCGGGCCGGGCTCAGGCCTAAGGTAAAGGGGTGGCGGGCCAGGCCGGGCGGGTGACGTAGATTATTTCTGGGCCCGGGCTGGGCCCGGGTCTCGTCATAAAACTTTTGGTCGGGCTCGGGCGGGCAGCCCGATGTAAAATCGGGCCTGCGCCGGGCTCGAGCTGAAAAAATCGGCCCGTGCAGTGCTCTAGTATACACTATGTTCGTTTGTTTATGATGAGCAAACCTGGTGAGGGGCCCTTTAAGCAATGAGCAGATAAATTTTTTTAAAAAATATGTGTAAGTGCTAAACAGATTGCCTTGCCTGTTGGGCTTTTTATCACTTTTTGTTTTTCCTTTTCTTGTTGCACATGCTTATTTTCCTTTGGTGTTTGCACTTTGTGAAACAAGCCTTCAATTGAGAGTCATTGCTGTTCATTTGTAATTCTTCCGTTTTCCTTGTCGTCCCTTGTGCTGGAAAAATACATTGAGGAGGAAAGTTCTAGACACACTTGTGAGAAACATTGCTGTCAGGAAGACATTTACATTTATTTGTGGCATTCATGGTTTGTGACCTAGCTGCATGGATGCATTTGCAAAGCGATGCATAGGTGGATGCCCACACTACTTGTTAAAATTTGTATCGGAGATCAAATAACATGTTCCATCATTTTTATAAAAACATTTTAAGACTGTTTAATTTCCGAATCAAACTAGGTTACTGCAGAAGCGGTGGCTGCTGAGTGCCATGGAACCTTAGAAGTAGTCACAAATAGGTTTGCAATTATATGGCACTGAAATGTGTATTACATTCAACGTACAATCTTTCAGACTCCTTAGGGACTGCGAAAATGTAAAAGATTGGGCTGTCTGAAAAAATGAATGCATGCCTTAACTGCCCTCAAGGGCTCAAATTGCCAGAGCCACGTCCAAAATATGTTTTAAGGCCTGCCCATGCAATTATTGGGTGCCTCGGTGGTAGTACTGTAACAGGATAGGTGGGTGCACGTGTATAATTCAGGAGCACATTTTATGTCCCTTTGCACTCAGTGTGCTTCACTGCAATACATTGTGTATGCTTGACCGTGTAACATTGCTGTATTGCGACGAAGCTGACTCTTGGGAACTGGCATTATGACCCTGGTCGTGCCTTGTGCACTTTAACACCAGAATCTTTTCCGGTTAACCTCCCGGCCTTTCCCACCACGTTCCTCTCTCTCTCTCTTTAACACCATCGACGAGAATGAGAGTTGGCACCACTGCCAACAGTGGGAAATATTTAATGAAAAATATGGCATTGGTAGTGAATGACGAAGCAGTTAGGCCAAACGGTAGCACAGAACGACTACTACAACTGCCAGTGGATCGCCACGCAAGAGCGCTGGTTCAAGTCTGGGAGGTAATCAAAATGGTGGTGGTGGCTTCAATTAAGGCTGTTTCAGACCTGTGGTCATGGCAAAAAGTTAGAAAAATTTAACGTGCAAGGGTTTTGGCATCTAAAATTTCAGACATCCTTATGCATTGGCTCTATGGGACACGTGGCGGTACCACGAAGGCGTCCGAATTATCAGGCATGTCTGAAAAATTGGGCATCAAAAAAATTGGCAGTTGACTGTATCCATGGGAGAAGAGTACATTTCGGCGCTTCTCTACAAGAGATGCGCAGTAGATTTTGGGTATAAACGCGGCCTGGAACCGTTAGTCCAGGCGGCGAAGAAGCGCAGCATAACGCTACCACTGACAACAGCATCTTAACCTTCAGACACCATAAAGGTCCCACACAACAGCACGAGCATCTCAAAGAGCTAGTTGTCGTTCGGCAACAAATGCGCCCAGCAATTCGGTTGCACTCAGCAGAGAAACCTGGAGTATGATATTGGGGAAAGAGCCAAAGAAATCACTTTTGCTTATTACCCCTTTGAGGTCCGTTGTCGAGCAGGGCCCGACAACGCCACACAGCCGTAGCGGTCTGCTGTCGGGCACCGCCCGACAAGGGGGTTTGGGGGTTAAATTTCGCGTTTTTTCTCACCGCAATTCGTGCGCATTCTTTGTATACATGATGCGCTATCTCTTGAGGGATAAATAAACTTTGTTTGTTGAAGTTTACTTCTTTTTGCACTAGGGTGCAGCACAATGTTCAGCACGGCTTCTGGATACCAGAGCGTCACTTGCGCGCCGAACCGCACATTCGCGCGGTTTGCTGAGAAGCATGACCACTTTTTCACCGCATGCGTTTTACGGTGGTGTATTTAGTGAAAGCTTCTACAGGTATTTTGAGGCGCACACAGCTGCAGAATCATGGTGAGTAAGAACAGTGACACCTGCAGTACCGCTGCACCTCATCCCACAGCTGGTGGGTGACGTGAGGGCTAGAGCCAAAAATCGGGGCCTGTTTGCGCGGAAGGAGTGCGAGGAAAGGCTAGATGGGAGGAGCCATTTCATCTACAAGCTCCCAGGCCAAAGCAGCAAGGACTGTGCTGCTTGTAGCAATCAAAAAACAAACAGAGGCAGGAGGCAAACTGTGTTTTTCTGTAAAACCTGCAGTAACAACCCTGGCCTGCACCCAGGAGAGTGCTTCGAGCGGTATCGCACACTGCTCAAGTATCGGTAGAGGAGTAGCCTGCGGAATGCAAAAGAAAAAAAATAAATATCCTGCGAGTTTTTCTGCCACAGTTTGTGGTTTTCTTCGCGGCACCACAAACTGGCAATATAGTGTCAGACCAGGACAGCCGGAAAGTGGGTAAAAGTTTCGGAGCGCAAAGGGTTAAAGGAATGATGCGCTTGATGTCATATATTTGTTGTGGTGAGGATATGAAATAGCATTTGTTCTTTTGTTGCCTAATTTCGTAGAGGGCAGAACCGGTGAGCAGCACATCTGAAGCAGTTGTAGAGATGGCTGTGCGTGTACGCCGACTCTACATAAGTGTGCTGTCTTGTGTTGAGCCATGTTGGGCGATGATGTACTTTCCGTAAAGTGGAAGTGTGTGGGAGACCTAGAGAAAAAACTCTTCTGTGGTAAAACTGATTTGACTGGTCTGAGTATTGATCCATGAGCGAGGAGAGCATATATACTGGCGTTTGCTGCCTGAAGCAATGCCAGTCGAAGGCAATGGCAAGTGTATATTGACTCAAAAGACTGCCATTGACTGCCATTTCTCTGTAATAGAAGGGTGGTGCTACCTGTCACCGTGGGGCGTGTTTCACTGTGCTTTGTTTTTTCCATAGCGGTGGCAGATGGCGCCACCTTTCTATTGCAGTGAGACTATGAGCTGCCTGTGTGGAACCATAGGCTAGATCTTCATCCCTCCATATCAAGAACCAGTCTCGAGAAAACTGCAAAGATTATGCCTGAACTTTGCTACTGAGCTGAGACAAAGTGTAGAAAAGGTCTAGAGCACTACAGTAAAACCTTGTTGATTTGACTCTCGTTAATTCGGAAAATCAGTTAATTTGGACTCGTCCTCTAGTCCCGGCCAGCGTATGCATTATTCAATGCAATCAAACTCTCGTTAATTCGGACTTATTTGGCCGCACATCGGTTAATTCGGGCTACTTTTGGAGCTCGGTGAGCGAGTAGCGCCGTGAATGTGCGGTTCAAAAGAGCAAGAATGGCGCTAGCGTCCAACTAAAACGAAGCGGCGGAGTCCGCATCGCCACAGCCATCAGTTGAAATCGTACGTGAATGACAGCAACGCCGGAACGCTTCAAGCCTATTTGTGTCTTTAAAGCCTGTATTCTTGTGTTTACCGCCACGCATAACACCGCACTGGCCGTGGGCTTTCGTAACTGCGTAGTCGTCCTCCACGATCGCGTCGATAGTGGCCGCAGTTTTCTTCGCAGCGGTTGTGGTGAACAGTAGGTTCGTTTTTACTCGGTACGCGCGTCGGCCGCGTGCGTGAACAACTGCGTAGTTGCCATCGATGATCGCATAGATAGCGACCGCGGTTTCGACTGCAGTTGTTGCAGCGAATGGTAGTTAATTTGTCTAGACTCGGTGCTTGCGTCAGGCACGTTCCTTCAGCACCGCAAAGTTGCTGTTCATAATCGCGTCGATAACGGTCACGGTTTTTTCCGCAGCGGTTGCGGCAAACAGTTGTTTTGTTTCGACTCGGTGCAAGGCTGTCGAGCTTGAAAAGCACCGGCTACATCGCGATTATGTTTTCGCCAGTGAGCTGGCGAAAACATAATCGCGATGTGGTTGCAATAGTACGAAGCGTGTCGCAAATAAAGGCGCATGCGCTGCGGTTGTGCTGCGAAGAAAGACGCGAGGCCTCGATCGCTGCTGCGAGAGCCAGTGAGTCACGATGTGAGAATTTCAGTTTCCGCTCTGCTTTTGTGCTAAATAGCAACAGGAGTTGCTCAGTCATTCACTAAATAAAAGCGTGTTGACGTAGTGAGCGTTTGCTTATTGTTTTCTGAATACCCTCGATAATTCGACATTCGGTTAATTCGGACATTTTTTTTGATCCCGTGAAATCCGAATTAATGAAGTTTTACTGTATTCACTTCCCCAGGAAAGGGGCAAACAGAATAGAAACAGCTACATGTTCAACTTGAAGTGGGCCAGGTGCTGCCTTCTCAGGCGTTGGCGTAATTTCTGTTGCATCTGAGAGTCTAGGGCAAACCTCGAGAAAAACTGCTTCAGTGTTAAAAAGGATTGCGTTCAAGCTGCTTATGTAGTGTGCATACATGCATGCATTCACAAAGCTTCACATTGTAAGTTGGTTCACTCTGTAGGTCGTGAAGAGGCGTGTTGACCTGATGGCAGAGGAAGGCATCACGTTCAAGACCTCGACAGACGTGGGCAAGGACGTGGCCAGCAGTGACCTGATGTCCCAGTTCGATGCCCTACTCCTAACCACAGGATCAACATGGCCGCGTGATCTCCCCATCCCCGGTAAGTGCTTGCCTCGTTTCTCATTTTGTTTGTCATGATCCTGTCGCTAAGGGACCCGTGCAGGAATCAGGTGAGAACAGCAGTTAAGGCACAAGCAAAATAGTAACAGCACCACGTGTGGCTTGTTCATGCCTTGGCTGCCATCCTAGCATGTCTGATTCCTTTGCTGGTTTGCTTTGTGATGAGCGATATACAAGCCTAACTTGCAGCCTTACGCGTCATCATGGTCCTAATTAGAGACATTACCTACATGTAGTGCCATGTCAGGCCACACTTATATTATTGGCCAATTGCAATAAAATATTGCTTTTGGTAAATTGTTCATAAATTATAATTAAATTCTGGGGTTTTACAGGCCAAAACCAAGATCTGATTATAGGGCACCCTGTAGTGGAGGGCTCCAGAAATATTTTGCCTACGGGATTCCTTAACATGCACCTAAACAGGCGTTTTTGCATTTCGCTCCCACCGAACTGTGGCTGCCACAGCAGGGGCTCAACCTTAAGTTTGTTATAAATGAGAAGCATATGAGGAGGCAATGTACAGAAATGTTTACTTTTGGATGCATAGTGTTCTATAGCATATTTATTGCAGCCGCAGTCACATTTGTCATGTGAATATATTAGTTGTCCCTTAAGTATTAGGTTCTTCACACACTTCATGCCACAAATTTAACTAAACTAATGTATTGCGAATTCATGTAAACGAGACGTTTATATTTTGTGGTTTTAGAAGTGGTGTGTGTATGTAGGCCGCCATCTGGAGGGCATCCACTTTGCCATGAGCTTCCTGGAGACTTGGCAGAAGAAGCAGATGGGCAACGACATCGACCACCTGCCGCTGTCGGCCCGCAACAAGGACGTCATTGTCATCGGTGGTGGAGACACTGGTGTGGACTGCATTGCCACCTCACTGCGACAGGTCAGGATCACTGCAGTCGTGGTTGCATGGTTGTGGCATAGCAGAGACACCCCAAAAAAAAATGTCGCTGCTAGCAACTAAAGGTGCCTAGCAATGCCAAGTAGAAATTCCCAAAGCAGCTTTGTGCCATGTGGAAATGCTAAAGGTTTCAAAAGGGTTCATGCTGGTTTGCGATCATGTGGTTCAACATGGTAAAAGAAAAAGGACTACAGCATATATGTATATGCAAAGTGGAACACATCAAGAAACGTGTAAGCAGAGGGCAAGCCTCTAAGTTTTGCAAACATTTCCAAATGCAACGTTTAGCAGATAGCAGAAGCGTTAACAGAGATTGCTCAAGTCTGCAGGAGTTTAGGTCAAGACTATTAAAAACTTTAAATAAATCTCAAAGCCGGCTACCACGGTGCCCACCTCTATGAAGGTTCCCTGCAATTTTGGCACACGCGAGCGTGTAGCAAAGCTCATACTCACCACAATAGTACATTAAAAGGTCACCAAGGGTGCAGCAAAGGGCAAAAGCATTGAAAGTTATAGCAAGGTTTGGAGTTGTGCTAAAGCCCCTTAGATGGTGTTTTAAGAACTCACGCTGGCAACATGTTGGCACGACGCAGCATGTGAGATAACTGCTGCAGTGCTGCAGAAGCAGCACCGTGACAGTTACCAGGCATCTGAGACTGCTGGCATGATGAGGAGTACCAGCTGTAATGTTGCAGGCATTGCTGCACGTCGATGATGCACAAGGTGAGGTCGAAGCTGTTTGTTGTACTCGCACCACTGTGTGCATGCAACTGCACAGCAGGAATGCTAGTGTTTGTGCAGAACAATGATCATGCAATCACTGCAAGGCAGAATGCTGCCTTGGCTCCGCTGCAGAGCAGTTTGAGCTGAACGTGACTGTGCATCCACTTGGTTTCATCATTTTCCCAGCCAAACGTACTGCACGTCTCTGGAGACCTAATCCACCACGTGCAGACCACGCATGCGCTGTCGATAATGTGACAACACAGTGGCACCGGTGGTGCAAGTTCACCTGGAGTCTCTTTTGTTGCTTTGTAACACTAAAAATTAGTCAATCAACAGTTTTCACATGGGGAAATAGATAATGCTGCAAGCTTAGTCCTTGAGCAACAGCCAAAACTTGTGGAAATGTCTGCTCATGATGACGTTTCTTTTTTTTTTTGTTATCTCTGCAGGGTGCACGGAGCATTGTGACCTTCGAAATCCTGCCGCAGCCCCCTCCGCAGCGTGCAGAGGGCAACCCTTGGCCCCAGTGGCCTCGCATCATGCGCGTGGACTATGGCCATGAGGAGGTCCGCCTCAAGTACGGCCAGGACCCACGACACTACAGCATCCTCAGCAAGGTGACACATGCCTCCTGTAACGTTTGACTGACAGACGAAACGACGATCAACATTTGGCTGGGCCTTGCCAAGACGAAAAGACCCCCGGCCATTTATTTGCCGCGGTTAAGTAGCCGTGTTCCCAGCGGGGAAGGGCGAACGAAAGCCAGGAGGAAAGTAAAGCAGACGGAAGGGGGGAGAGGAGGACAAGGCGATATCACCGAGGACGAATGCAGACAGCAGATAGTCCGGTCTGTTACATCTTCTCTTCACACATTTTCAAAACACTGATTTGATTTGCACTCGTTAACTTGATGGAAGGATGGCCCGTAGTGAAGGCGCTTCGGTTCGCTGCGCTGGCGTCCTGACCTGTGCAGTCCAGCCAGTGGGCTTCCTGGAGTCTCTGGGGAAGTGGCATTGGAGTCCTCACCTGGATGAGCTGGTTCTGCCTGGTGACTGCCTAATGGGTTGCCCTGCGTGATGTTGCCTCGATGTCTATCACTGCACTCCGTCTCGTGTCGGGGTGCGTCAGGGTGCCTCGCGTCGGGGTGCGGGTTACCGTTACCCACGTCGCTAACCTCACCGTCGAAGTTTTCGTCCGTTTGCAGCAAGTGCTGTCGGTTGCGTCTCAGGAGGCCATGGTCTTCTGTTTTTACCACGTACGATCGTGGTGCAGTCTCTTTTACCACTTTCGCTCGGCGTGACCAGCTTCCGTGTTTGATCCGGACCACGTTTCCGGCTTCCAAGGGTGGTAGTGGCCTGCCTCGGGAAGACTGACGCTGTTTCAATACGGGGATCCCTCCGTCGACATTGTATTCAGGAAGTGTTGCGTGCAGGCAGCGACCTTGCAGTAGTTCTCCGGGTGATTGACCGCTGTCAAGAGGAGAAGATCGATACGCCAACAGACCGAGCCATACATCACCCCGGGACTCGTGGGTTTTCTTTAGAATACGCTTCACGATCTGCACACCCTTTTCGGCTAAGCCATTTGACCATGGGAACTCGGGACTTGACGTGATATGCTCGAAGTCATACCGGTGTACGAACAACGCGAACTCTCGCGATGCAAATTGAGGCCCGTTGTCGGTGCAAACTTGACTGGGAATGCCGTATCGAGAGAAGATAGCAGATATCTTGTCGATTACTTCCACCGCCATGGTACCTCTCAGTTTCTCGACATCTGGAAAGTTAGAATGGGCATCAAACACAACAACGTAGTGATCTCCAGCGAATGTAAATAGGTCTATTCCTACGCGATGCCACGGTCGGTCAGGCGTTGGCTGTAGCAGGAGGGGTTCACTCGGTTGGCTGTAGGCGTACTTTCGACATACGCTACAAGTTCGCGCTCGTTGTTCAATGTCACTGCTCATTCCCGGCCAGAAAACCAATCTACGAGCTCTAGCCTTACACTTGTTCATACCCAAGTGGCCTTCGTGAATACGCTCAAGAATTTCCGGATGCATTGATTTAGGCACAACCACTTTGCAACCCTTGAGAATCACTCCATTGACCACGGATAGCTCTTCCGCATACGGCTTCAGTACGCCGTCTATTGCCATGCCATCTTCCATTTGTTTCATAGTGCGGCTGAGAAGCGATCTTCAAGGGTATCCTTTTGTAGTCGCACCATAGTCGCTTTGCTTATGATGCTGGAGACTACTTGCGTTGTGTGCACGTCCACGTCCTCGACTTGGTCACTTCCGCCAGTTGGTAGTGTGGCCCGGGACAGCATGTCTGCGAGTAACAGGTCCTTCCCAGGTACAAACTGCAATACAAAATCAAATTTCATCAGACGGATGAAAAACCGTTGCAGTCTGGGTGGCATATCTCCAATGTTCTTTTGGGCAATCGCAGTTAATGGCCGGTGATCAGTTTCAACCGTAATCTTTCGTCCATATACGAACTGATGAAATTTTTCACAAGCGAAAACGATTGCAAGTGTTTCCTTTTCTATGTGGGCGTATCGTTCTTCACTCGGCGTCAGCGCCCTTGACGCGTAGGTCACTGGGCGCCAGTCATCCCCGTGTCTTTGCAATAATGCAGCATCGATACCCGTTCCCGAGGCGTCCGCCGTTATCTTTGTGTTCCTTTTTTCATCAAAAAGAGCCAACAACGGGGGATTTGTAAGCACTGTGCAGATCTGGTCCCATTCGTGCTCATGGGCTGTTGTCCACTCAAACACCGAGGATTCTTTAACGAGGCTTCGAAGCAATGCTGTTTTGTCGCTCAATGCTGGCAGGTATTTTCGAAAGTAGTTCACGACACCGAGCAGTCTACGCACACCCTGTTTATCTTTTGGAGCTGGCATGGCACGGACGCTTTCGATTAAATCGGGACTAGGACGAATTCCGTCTCGTCCTATAACATCGCCAAGGAATGCAACCTGTGTGGTACAGAACACACACTTAGCTGGATTAAATGTTAGCCCTTCCTCCTGTGCCCGTGTTAGCACAGCAGTGACGCGTTCGTCGTGTTCTTCCTTAGAGTCGCCCCATATTAAAACGTCGTCTACGTAGACGCGCACTCCCGGCAGCCCTTCGAACATCTCTGTTAACGTCTTTTGGAACACCTCGCTCGCCGATGAAATTCCGAAAGGAAGATGTCAAGAACGGTACCGCCCAAATGGTGTCGCAAAAGTGCATATTCGTGACGTGGCCTCGTCTAAAGGAATCTGATGAAAGCCAGCATTGGCGTCGAGCCGGGAGAAGTATTTTGCTCCTGCCAGTTCGCTCTCTATGTCCTCTCGTGAAGGCATAGGATAGTGCTCCCGCTTAATGCTCCTGTTCACTGCTCTCGGGTCCATGCAAATGCGAAGCGTACCATCCTTCTTGTGCACAACAACCAGGGGGCTTACCCAATTGGTTGGTTCATCCACCTTGACGATGATTGAGGCCTTTTCAATTCTTTGGAGTTCTTGTCGCAGGCGTCCTTTCAATGCTATGGGTACTCTGCGGGCAGGTTGGACGACTGGAACGGCATCCTCTCATAGCACCATTTTGTAGGGTCGCTTGACGCAGCCGGTGCCGCTGAAGAGGTCAGGAAAGGCAAGCTGGAATTCCGTTCGCGTATAGCCTACATTCACAGCGTCCGCAGTCACCGGTATCAGACCAAACTGTTGGCATGCTTTTAAGCCAAGGATAGCTTGGCGCCCCTTTTTCACGATAAAGAACGAGACGGAATGCTGCGTTTCGCTTATATCGAGATCTTCGGTTGCCACGCCAACGTGCTTGATTGCGCTGCCGTTGTATGCTGTGAGGACGGCCGCGCTCTTACGCGGAGTGCTTGCGTTGGCAATTCGGTTGAACAGGGATAGGGGCAGCAAATTTGCCTGAGACCCGGTATCTACTTTGAATTGTATCTCCAGACTGGCTATTTTGCCGCGAACCACCCAATCCGCTCCTATGGCTCCGGTGACGCCGCAAATGCTGATGCCCAAGATGTCAAAGTTTTCGTCGCCTTCTTCCAATTTGTGCACCTCGTTTATCCTGCGAGCATTGTTGCAGCATGCGGCGAAGTGATTTCGTTTCTTGCATGCATAACAAGTTTTCCCATATGCCGGGCACCGCTCAGGGGCATGTACCTTGTTACAATTTCGACAACGAGTTGCATTCGCAAACTTCGTGCGGTTTGTGCGATTTGTGAAGTCAACGTGCAGGCTTTCCTTTGACCATGCTGCGCTCTGAAGGGCAGAAAGCTCAGCGGCTTTGCAAATTTCTTCTGCTTTCTGCAAGTTTAAGTCTTTGTCACTTAGCAACTTTTCTCGAAGTTTTGCATTATTTGTGCCAAAAACCACTTGATCCCTGATCATAGATTCTTCAAGTGAACCGAAGTTGCACAGCTTTGCCTGCTTTTTTAAGTCCCGTAGGAACCGCTCAAAAGGCTCGGCCTCTTCCTGTGTTCGCAGTCGAAAAATGCGCCTTTCGTAGACTTCATTACCCTGGTCGACACAGTATTCTTCAAACTTCTGCACTAACGTGTCATAATCTTCTCGGTTCTCACCTGCGGCAAACGAGAAGTTGTTGTAGACATCGAGCGCCTCGTCCCCCGCGGTGCTCAGAAGAATCGCTGCTTTTACGACCGATGGGCGGGGCTTCTCCGGTTCCGTAGCGGTGATGAACAGCTGCAGCTTCTGCTTGAACACCAGCCAGTTTTTCCTGATGTTGCCGGACAGGTGCAGCGGTTCTGGGGGCTTTACGACGTCCATCTAGTACGTCACATCCCACTTCTGACACCATGTAACGTTTGACTGACAGACGAAACGACGATCAACATTTGGCTGGGCCTTGCCAAGACGAAAAGACCCCCGGCCGTTTATTTGCCGCGGTTAAGTAGCCGTGTTCCCAGCGGGGAAGGGCGAACGAAAGCCAGGAGGAAAGTAAAGCAGACGGAAGGGGGGAGAGGAGGACGAGGCGATATCGCCGAGGACGAATGCAGACAGCAGATAGTCCGGTCTGTTACACCTCCGTCTGCTGCCAGTATTATTGCTGTGACCCAAAAAATGAGGGTAGCTGTTCGGGAAAGAAAAGCTGTAGATGAAGTTGATTAGGATGGAAGCTCAGACTAGTCAGTGAGACATTTCGAGTGGTAAAAAAAAAATACAGCAGGACCCATCTTACAATGAACGTTGATGTCAATGCGATTAGATTGCAGCAATGTAGCAACGCCACTAAGGACACATAGTGGCGCTCTAGCAGTGACGCCGCAAAGTCCTTGCACGGCACGTCTGATTATACTATATTCGGAAAAGTGTCTGAATGTAAATGACGCAGATTTGATTTCGCCCAGCACTGGATAAATTTTTAAGGATACTTTTTTGTCGTTGAAAAGCGACACATACCGAATGGCGCACACCCAGCTATCAAAGTTGGCGTGAAAGGAAAACAAATAACGGCAACGATACCGGAAAGTGGTTGAAGTATCCTAAGAATGCTAATCACATTAAAAGGGGCGTATGGAAAAGTGCACGGCGAGGAAGAGGTACACACTGCATATTCCACAGTGCTGATAAAGTGTTAACCGGGCACAACACTGTGTTGTGAACTACAACTGCACATATTTTTCTGTGTAGATATAGTATAATAGTGCCCTGCTCACCTTATTACTCGCCTTTCCAGAGCGTAAGCTGCACCTCTTTAAAGTCGCACTTACCACCTGCACCTTGTAAATAGGTTGTTCAAGAAAATGTTAATATTGGTTTTACTTATTTAACATTATTTTAGATGCAATGAAGGTCATGGATGTCAAGGCTCGATAGTATACCTTCTGACGTAGGCCCTGTCACTCAAACATTGCTCAATAGGGACTTTTTGTACGTACAAGGGATAATTGTGTATTTTCTAAGCAATACTGTGTAAGTCTGACACAGTAATATACATATGTAAGAAATAGGGCAAGGTTGTACAAGCACATGATTAATCTGACCCAACAAAAAATAGTGATTAGAATGCATGCATGCAAAGGACTACTGAAGTGTAATAACAGAACTTGCCAACTTAATCTCACTCTGGAAAAGTAATTAAATAGGCCTTCATAACATTTGTAATGCAATCCATTAGTCTTAAGCTTTGCGCAATAGTGATCGTGTTTGGATGTGCAATTATGAAGGTTGGGATTAAAAACATTAATTGCTTTGTACCGTAGCTATTTTCTTTAATATATTGGCACATTACCATGTGACAGTGTCGTGCTCTTATTTCAGCATAGCGAGGTAGCATACCGAAACACCTTATGACTTTTTACACTAAATCAAAAAAAAAAGTTCTTCTGCTTCGACCATTCAGCAGAAAAGAAAAAAACATTACCATTACTCAGTACAAGCACGGAAGAGTAACCTTTACTGTCTTTTAGTGAACTGTTGAAGGACTCGTCCAACGTATCATAGTGTCAAAAAATAAGTGTAGTCCAGTTAGCTTGAGTACTTCCAGCCACAGTGTCGTGAATAAACTTCTTGTCCAACTGGCATCCTACTGTGCTTGTGCAACAGACTTTGCACTTGTATTTCAACCAAGCACAATATTCAATTTAATTGCAATTGAATTGCGCTGGTGTAAAGTAACCGCATGAAAAGTGTGCAATGGAAGCTGGTATGGCTGCAGCCGGTACTGAAGGACTGAAAAACTGAAAACATGCCTTGCAGGAATTCCTGGACAATGGTCAGGGCCACGTTTCGGGCATCCGGACAGTTCAAGTCAAGTGGACTAAGGATGCCACAGGCCGCTGGAACATGGAGGAGCTGCCGGACACCTCCAAAGTCTTTAAGGTCACTTTTTAATTGACTATATTCAATTTTGCGAGGGCTGACCGATATCTGAAAATGGTTTTCCACTTGTCACAGCATCTACCTCTTCCTTACAATGATTCTCTCACCTATTAGAGCACCTTCAATGACACTCATTGTCACTTTGTTACACACCCCCCACTTTTTTTTTGTCAACCTTGTCCCATCTGGGCTCCCAACTTTTGTCACCGTCGCATTTTGCCATTGTTGTCCTTGCCCTTTCTGATCACATAGCTGCTAGTGCACCACCTTGGTCTCACCTCCTCCTCTTGATTATGGCCATTCGAAACTGTATCTGAAGTTTGTTGAGCTGAGAATTACTGTTTTCATCTGCTCCTGATTTTGGTAGGTTCTACCTACCTACCTATCTATGTGAGCGAGTACTAAAAAATAAAACACAACACCTTAAACACAACGTTCCCCATGTCTATGGTGTAAGATCTTCTGCATCATTGTGACAAGTGCTGTGGCTCAAAATAAAGTTGGCCACTTTTTGTTTCACATTTAGTCTAAGCATATGCAAACTGTGTGTGACAATATTCTGATGAATCTCTTGCCAGTGTATTAGGAAAAAATGTGTTGCTGTCAAGAGTGGACCTAATGTGAGGCAGTTGATCCGCATTGACAAAGTGATAGAAAGGACGCCGTTTGCTGTGCTATATCCCATAAATCGTATTGAAGGAGGCAATGTTTTGGCTGAAAACAAACTAAGGCATCATTGACTAATGGCAAAGAGAAATGGTGCATGCTTCAATACCAATTCTGTATGAAATCAGGTGATTTTATTGAAAACCCGTGCATTGGATTTCAAAAAGCATGACATTATAATAATCTGTGTCAACCGGTCAGAGTGAGAAAGTCAGAAGCATAGTTAACTTGAGCTTTGTTATAAAGAATTCCAATTGGTCAGTATCAGTGAAAATCACGGCTGTACAGCGTCTCACAGCCCAGGCGCAACTTCGGAACGTTAAAATCAACTGGCTCTTCTGAATTTCCACACAGGCTGACCTGGTGCTACTTGCCATGGGGTTCCTGGGTCCCGAGAAATACCTCATCGACGAGCTGAGCCTGGAGCAAGACCCACGGTGCAACATCCGCACCTCAGCAAACTCGTACCGCACGTCGGTGCCACGGGTCTATGCTGCCGGAGGTGAGTTTCAAATCGTCACATGGGCCTGTCGATGCGGCGTCACTTAAACAAAGCGTCACTCAACTTTAAAAAGAAGCTGAAGTCAAACATTGAAACTCGAGGTTGAGATTCAATTCTTGTTATTTTTAAGAAACGTTTCAACAACAACAACAATTCTTGGCCGCCACAGTTGCGTTCCGATGGGGGCATGTTACACGAACACTAGCTTACGGAGTTGTTTGTTCACATTAAAGATCCCCAGGTGGTCAAAACTAGACAACAGCCCTCCACTATGGCATCCAGCATAATCTACTGCACAGTTTTGGGACATTACAAACCACAGTCAAATTATTTTTGTAAATACAAACAATAAATTCACTTGAAACGTTGAAAAAAAACCTTGCAGCATTTGTTTTACGCTCAGGGATGACTTTAACTGTAGACCAAAATCACTTTGAAGGAGCAGCACAATTCTTCAGTGACTCAAATCTCGTGCAAAAAATGGCTCTTCTGATGTAGCTGTGCTAGCACTTTTTGCTACATCTCTGCCATGCTTTGAATCCAAGAACCTCACACAGAGACTCTCGCAACAGTTGGCAACAGAGTGTCATGAAGATGTAGCACTGGGGAAGTTTTTGGTAAGAAAATACAATAAAATTGTCTTAACAGCTTTCTTTGTCATGTTGAAATGGTACGTAATTAAATTTTTTAATGAGCGTTTGGGAGATGGTACTGTCACAATGTGGTGATGGTGAAGAACCATGCAGTGCCAGAACCGTGAGTCGCGAATCTAACTCTTTATTGGGTGAACCTCTGCCCAGAAAAACAGCGGCGAGTAGAATTGTCTGTCATTGAATCTGATCTACGGGTCAAGCATGTCAGCCCTTTAGACATGACTTACCATACATTCCAGTCTAATTGCTTGCACTCGCGTACTTTCCAGAATCTGCACCACTATTCATGTTGTGCAAGCAATCTGATTAAACAAGCTTCTTTCACTATAGAAGCAGCAACATTAAGGAAAGGTCCAATACATATAGGTGTGTCTTGTGCCAAGCGATAACTTTGTAACAGTAGTTAGCCGGTGAAAAATGACCTTCGGAAAAAGACAAACAATTTGAACATGTCAATACTGTTCTTTCTCGGTCGCAGTTACAAATTTAACCTATGTTTACATTGTTAATACTCACTCACAAAAGGGCAGTTCCCAGCAAAACTGATGCTTTGGACCAATCAGTCACTTGATTTACTCAGTTTTGCCTTTATATGTTGTCCTTTTAACATCATATTCACAGGCAGTCAAGCAACAAATTCTAGTCATACTATTTTGGTAAAACATACTTGCTAATGCATCCATTTGTTGAGCTATCCTTGCTTTATTAAAATGCCTATTCTTGGCAGCAGTGTGTGTGCTTCAGAGGTAGAAAAGTAATATTTAAAAACAGTTAAAAAGGGCTTAATTGTCTTGTTGCAACTAGTTTAAAGCTGGCCTGGTTATTTTAGCTCCCTAATAAGCATTTGTGCTTTGGAAGGTTTAAATCTGCATGGATCCTATCTTACTTTTCTCATGCTTGTACAGCAGAACCCTGTATTGATGTGTTTCTGATTGCATTCTGAAAGTTGCGTATGTCTGAGTAAGACTTGGGGCATAGCCATCAGAGAAAACGCTGTCCCGCACAACTGTTTAGTGGTTTGAGTATTAGGTACATGAAACTGACAAAAAGAATTAATCACCCAGTCAGTTATTCCTACATGCTTGCATACTTCTGACAAATACTTTAGTTCCTTGTCTTGAATAGTGTAGACTGAAACTTATACATAATAGGATTTCAGATTGTATTGTGCTGTCATCACTGGTGCATTGTAAAAAAAAAGTGACGAATGATGCAAAATTAAATCTTGTTGCACTGTACGCAGACTGCCGCCGAGGCCAGTCCCTCGTGGTGCATGCCATCAACGAGGGCCGCCAAGCCGCCCGGCAAATCGACCTTGACCTCGCCGGAAAGAGCCTGCTCGCGGGTCCCGGAGGCATCATTCCTTTCACGTACGAGCTCGCTGTTGGCTCGTAAACAGCCACGTCCGGGGCTGCAGTAGTTGCTCGGACTGTCGTACGTTTTCGTTCCGCGGTTTACCTCCCCGGGGTTTTCCGCCAAGAGTAGGTAGTGTGTGAGCCAGTGCGCACTCAAGCGCCCTTGACAGACCCACGCTGCGTGTGAGGAAGCTGACAGAGGCCAAGACTCCCTTCTCGTGCAAGCTCGGCATCGGCAGCTAAGCAGTGACCTCCGCTGTATCTCCAGCTGTCACTCTTAGTGTCGTACTATTTTCATTCTGCAGTTTGCATTGGGAATGCCACTGAAGCGTAAGTAGTGCTTGCGGCCAAAGGTTTGTGAGCACTCTAATGAATTAACATGTCTCGAGAGTTGCCAACAGGAGGGGTTGAGAGACAAGGCCTTGGGCTGGCTGCAGTGGCCTCACTCTCAGAAAAGCCTTTGTTTGAGGTGCTGGCGTTGCGGGTTCCGTGAAGGCAGTCCAGGCACGTGTGCACATGCGCGCACACCATTCCTGCAGGAGCGAACTGGGGTTTCTAGCACTAAAACTGGGGTGCCTACGTAGAGTGCCATCATTCCGGTTGCATCTCACCACAGAAAGCAAAGTGAATAAAAGTAAAGGGCAAAAAATTAACTTGTAAAGAACAAATATTGACAACCTGGGAGAGTTGAAGGCCAGGGCCCAGCTTTAAGTTCAGATTGCACACAATGTGGCAGTTTGTTTTTTCTAGTTTCGTTCTGTTCTCAATTCCACCAAGCTGATTGGCTGATTCTAAAGATAGAACAATGGTAGTGCTCGAGCCAACAACTGAGGGTGTGGTAAAGAGGCTAGAAGTAATGTCGCATCATCGTGCTCAAGCTACAGGCACAAGCTGCTTAAAACAAACGGAATGTCCGTTGTGCCAAGCAGGATATTCTGGGACATCTTGGGAACGCAATTAGCCATCTTGCACAGGATGATGAATGGTAGAGTAAAAAAGCTCTGATGGTGATGCTGGCCATAGGTGGATCCAGCCTTGTGGGAATTGCTGGCAGTTGCTTTCTTGCGGCACTGTTTTTTGAAGGCTATGGCTAAGTGCAGACAACTGTGCTACGCTGGCAGAATATATGACATTGGTGTCTGATGCCTTACATTAAATGCCGTAAGTTCTTGTTCTAACTGCTTTGGCAGAAAGGAAGCCCTCGCGTAAGCAGCTTCAAGAATGGTGTGTCTGTCACTGTCTGCAGTTTGCATGTCTTTGCATTCGTGCCTGGACTTAATTTCCCGTGATGTCGCAGCTCTTGACGAGGCATTGCAGCTGTTGGTATTATTTTATATTCCTTGTTGTTAATGTTGATGTTTACCGTTGCCGTGTTTTACTTGTGTTTCCACGCAAACACAAATTGAGAGGTGTAATGAAAATAAAAGAAAGAAAAATGCACTGAGAAACTCTTGTGGACATTTTGGCAGCCAGAATCCGATTCACTTCTAAAAAAAAAAACAATAGCATGCACTCTCAGAAGGTGCAGTGAAAGCAGTTGTGTTGTTTTGAGGTACTTGAATGTGTACTAAGTGAGCACTGTTATACCACTGACCTGCCCTGCACTCTTTCTCGTGCTACAAGAAAGCTTTCAAACTTCTAAAGCGAGGAATTTCAGCACTGGGCTTTTGTATGGCAGGGATTAATTGCTTTTGTCTGTGAACAGCTATGCCGCTGCTATTTAGTTATCTTTAACGAAGATCTCTTTCTGTTCTTTAATCTGTATGCATACCAGAAAGCTCGGCATCAGCCTAGGTTAGGAGATGGTGTAATGTCTTACTTAACAAAACTACAGAGTGTGGCATCTTTATGTGACATTACGGGTTACCTTATTAATTAAAGATTAAAGCATCTTGCCATGTCCGCATTACTATAGCAGTTTTGGCCTCATGACTTGGCCGTTTTATCTGTAATGATACCTTAAATGGCCACTCCATTTTGGAGTGGTCACTCCACTCCAAATGGCCACTCCACTCTAAATGGCCACTCCAAAAAGCCAATTTGGGGCTGTCTGCAATGGTTTGCAAACAACATTAGTCAAGAGCATGATTTTAATCAGTGTCTTGGGACTTGCATATTATGTATTTAAAATAAGAATGGAACCCTTTCCGCAAGTTGAGCATATTGTGATTTTGCTCTGAGAGCTTGTTTTCTAGAAAATTAGTCTGGTCACTCGGAAGTGACACACCAATCTTGAAGAGGTAACTTGCATCGTGGTGGTTTAAAGTAACCAGTTGGGCTCTACACCCTCTAGTTGGGCACTTGGCATCTGATATGAAGGCAAAAAGTAAAGATTGTGAGAAAGTAGGTACGAAACAAAAAAAAAGTAAGCGAAAGAAACGAGTGGTGCACCAGTGGCAACTAATGCCGATTGAATTTCTTATCACTCCTCCTAAGAAATAGGAATTGGACATAGTGTTAAGCCCTATGCCAACCATGCTGTAGTTGTCTAAAGCCTAGCCTGAAGCACATATAAACATTGTTGCCAAATTTATGACTAGCGGAAGAGCTCCTACTGAGTTTGCGTTGAAACTACTAGAAGCCTAAAGGCATTAGGAGTTCTAAGTTTGCATATGTGTCAGCTTTAGCATGAAACACACATTGGCTTAATTATTTTTAATAGATGCCTGCGAGTGCTGCGACTAGTAATTGGTTGTGCAATATACATAGCACTCACTTTTGTAGCGGGTGTTTATAACAAACTTATGTTCATGACAAACATAAGACAGAACATGTGGTTAGAAAGTAGCCGCAGACTTTGTTTCAACTTGAAACAAATGGAACTGTTTGTTCTTTGACGTCATGCTACTGCTGGGAAAAAAAAGTATTCTTTGAACAATGACACAAGCCTCCTGGAACAAGAACTGAGCTCTGTATAACAAACTTTATGCAATTTCCTTAGCCTGACTCGTATGCATACGTACATACAGTGACTAAATTAAGGTTTCTGGTTCTTGGAACCATTTAAATGTTTGGAAAAAGAAACAGTCTACGACCGTTTATTAAGATGGCATGAGCATTCTATTCAGCACTTTCAGGCAGTGTGGTAAAGGGACAAACACGCAGTGCAAGTAACAGTGCAGTGTGTGTAATACACGTGCACATGAACATGGTGCATGCGTAAAAAACATTTTTTTTTTGCACATGGTTGAGTGCTCATGTATGTCACAGCTGTAACACCTGTGTACACAGTGTGCTGTTGGAGAGCAGCTACCTTTTTTTTGGCTTACTTTTTAAACCGCTGGGCCCAAAACAATATGAAGCAAATTCTATTGCACCATCCTTGCACGGAGACAGTGTGATTGAAAACGCCTAGGAATAGCCATGACTGGAGTGTCAAGTCTTTTAGCAGAACGTTTCACAAGGTTTCTCATTTCACAAGGTTTCCAAAGGTGGCTCAGGAGACTTTTGTTTGTATGTGCCTGACTGGTTCGAGCTAGCGAGACCGTCGGATGAAAGCTTAGGAATTTGCTCAGCCTAACAATCATTCAGCAGTCTATTGTGAGATTAGCGGGCTTTCATATCCTTATGCACGTGTATTTTGCAACCAGCAAACTGTACTGATGTTGGAGCGGGCACCACAAAGGAGCACCGGTGGAAGGTTCTAGCTCTTCTGGCACACTGGGGGTCACACTTTGGCTATGGTTTGCTGAAGTTGTGGAGTTCGCCAGTACAGTCTGCAGCGCAAGATAACGGGTCAAACGAGTGAGACACACAAAAGAACGCAGTGTGCACTTGTCTCCTCTATCAGTCGTCGAGCGGTCTTGCACCGCAGGTTTGAATATATAGTGGGATTTGCTCGCGCTTCAATTGAGTGCATTAGACTCCTATATAACTGCGCCTGCCAGGTCACCCAAGCTGCCCCATTATCACTGGGGGCACTGCTCGTGTAGGATAGAGTAGCTCCAGTTTTGCATAATAACGGCCTTTGTCCCTGCTACTGTGAAAGAATTGGCCATGGCGTATGACAAGGAGCAGTTGGTGCCCTAGTAACAGATCGTGCGAGTGGTGGCAGCAGGCAACAACTTGCAAAAAAACTGTATACAGTCAAACGCCATTACAACAAAGTTGCATGTGACATGAAAATACATTACATCCAACATTCATTATAAAGATATATTTGTTGCATGCTGATATTGGCAATAAGCATTTTAGATTTACTTCTTTATATCCATGTTCATTTAATTGGAGGTTCGACTGCAGTATGTCATCTAAAATGGGGATGTAGCTTTCTTGTTTTTTGCTTTACCTGTGCATTTGTTACTGTCGGTTAGGTTAACGCAAGGCGCAGTGCTAATGTGAAAGTAGAAGCTTCCAGCGAGCAACCTAGGTGCCAGTAGCGCCCCCGAGTAGTAATGTAGTGCAACACGAGCGATAGTGCTTCTCCGCTGCGTTAGGCACGACTTGGCAGGCGCAGGGCTGTTTAAACAGGGCCGTGTCAAGTGTAACCTTATAACATATCGTTTGTTGTCATTGTTGCTGTTATACTGTCGTTGCGAGGCTTTCGGCCACCCCCCTGTGATGCTATAGCTGTAGCACCACATAGTTTCACCGTCTGGCTTGTACCGTGTTGTGACCTGTGCCCACTTGTTAGCCGCTTGCCAGCAATACTACTCGCAGCAGCAGCAGCAACGCATGTCGCGCGGCCGGTACGTTTTGAGTCTTTCATAGTGTGGTGCTCCTTGGGCTTCCGCTTTGTCTCTTCCGTCTTTTTTTTTCTCTCTCTCCCAGACGTTGAGAGAACTGTTGTGCTTTCCTCGGGCAGTCTCGGGCCAGATTGATAAGCTCGGAGTCATTTCTGCGGTGATCTGTGGCCCAGGAGGTCGTTCATTGCGGTAAAACTGCCAGGAATTGTAGAAGGGGGGAAAAAATGATACAGTCACAAGAAGTAAAGAACAATCTTTAGTGTAAGACCACTTCACAGGGCAGCGGTGAGGGCTGATAACATGTATGTGTTGTTTTGTGTGTTTGAATGTTCATAAGAGCTATTGATTCTTGGTCACTCGTGGTGTTCACAAGCGGTGGTGTTCACAAGATCTCTCTGGGGAGAGCACATGGCGAAGCATCAGTTCTTGCTGGCAACCTGGCATTCAACATGCCCAGGTGGCCTTGCAACTTGAGCTTTGTTGCATTATTGTGTTACGATCGGTAACATTGGACGCACTGGTTTGTACGTACACTGTTGCTGAGTATGCACTGCATTGCCAGTGCTCTATGAAATATTGCATAATTAAGATAGGCATGAACAGCCCTTCCTGCTGAACCTGTGCCTGAGTCGCATTGGTAGTTTCGTTTGCACAGAGGCAGCATGTTGCACTGTATTTTGTTTAATCCAGTGCGTTGGGGCAGCACTAGCCCGTGTTGGTTAGAATAAGTCATAAGGACTTGTTGTCCGGGGCACATGCTGTGTTTTGTCCTAACAATGGCAAATGGCACCACCATTTCTTTAACTGAGATAATTTTTCGGTCGTCCCGCATCACCACAGATGTTATGTATAGTTGCAATTCATTCTGGACGAAACAAGTAGTGCCTTCAAACAAGGTATCGAACCAAATAATGCAACAAAATTCCACTTCGTTGTGGAAGTTGGGTTCGTATAAGCCAGTAATTTAGCTGACAAGAGCTGCTTATACTTGTCCCTCTTGTTTACGCAACGGTCTATGTGTAGGTGCAAAAATGTGTCAAGTGTGGCATGTCCTTTCAGTTTGGTTGATTGCACAATCAAAAATAAACGAAAATAGCAAGAGGCTTGTATTGAAAGAGGAATATAAAAGGATGATGGAGATGATCTTGCACCGCATAGCACATCAGGATGCAATATGTTGCCCAGTGACACCAACAGCACTTAACAGGCTGTACTATTTGACTCTGTACTGCCACTGACTCTCCCCAAAGGGGTCCAGGATGAGGTACGTGGCACCCTCGTGTAAGTGCATGCTTGTCATTTTGGGTGATTCATTAAACGTGTATTTAACAACGTGCTTTGTGAAGTCATATATGGTGGATGTTGTTCCTTGTCCTGAACATCGCATCACTGAACGTCACTTTGTCAACCCAAGTACTTAAGTTCCTTCATCCGGTGTTCGAGCACAGCCTTTGAACCTTGGTGCTGATCTCGGCATGCAATCACTCTGTTGGTGTTTTGTGCAGATGTGTTGCATTCTCTTCGTAAGCAAGTCGTATGTGTATACTGAATGGTGCATTGTTCAGCCGGCATGACAAGAGCAAGGAGCAGCGCTGATGCTCTACATACAACCAGCTCACGGCTTTGATTTGCAAAAAGCGTCACTTCGGTCAAGCTTGTGACTGTGTGGCGTGTGGCCGGGCTGAGAGTTGCAAAAAGATAATAAACCGTTGACGTATGAGTGGAAGTGCAAACATAACTTCTTTGCTTTGGGGCATTAAATCCTTTGAAATAGTTACATATAACTCCCTAGAGCCTTTGACTTTTTGAAAAAGCAAAGCAGCAAGAGAAATTCATTCTAATACTTGTAAAATTTTGCTTTAGTCAAAATTTTTAGTGGCTTCTTTGTGGCAGCACCAAGAAAATTGGGAGTGAAGGCATTGGTAAGATTCAAAAAGACACAGGCATTTCAGTAGCGTGCCCCTTCATGTTATAGCTTTCGTGAAGTAGTGCATAGTGGTACTTGGCATTATGCTGTGAAGCATTCAGCCATCTCGCAGAACTCTCGTGGCTTGAAAGGACCATTTTACACCATAAAAAAAGAAAAACAGAAAACACAGTGCGGAGAATAATTGAACGGCAGGTTCGAAACGAGGTGTGCATTCTAGGAAAGCATTCTGCGTGTTATGAGAACCTTGTGCAGAAAAGAAACACACAATGTTGCAAACATGCCCTTCAGTGCCATAATGTTAGCATCCAGGCCAGATTTTTTCTCCTGTTTTTGTATTCTTTGACTTCTGAAGCCCACCATGTCAATGTACACATTAAATTGAAGTCGCATCTGGCGTGGAAGTATCTTCGTTATATCTGATATTCAATACAAGCGTATGTTTGTTACATGCTGATATCGGCGACTAACATTTTAGCTTTACTTTCGTTATATTCGGTAATTTGTTATATCCGATAATGTGTTACACACGCGTTTATTATATCGAGGTTTGGTTTCTCACTGGTGAAATTACACATCAGGAATAGCTTTTCGGTCTAGCCATGTGGTGCTTGGTTGAATATGTAACGAACAGAGCATATTATAAAAGCCTTGGCAGTCTGTTTTATACCTTAAAGAAAGTGTTGCTTAGACTTTTGACAAAGTAAAATAATCTACCTTGTATTGCTTGCTTCGTGTCAGATATGGGCTCTTTTAATTGAAACTGCCACTGTGTCAGGAAGTCTTATCTTTCCTTTGACAGTTTGAAGCTAATGTGTTATCTAGTTTTCCTGTGGGTGCAAATATTTAGGAGTCAAAAGTCATTTCAGTGAATCATAAGGAAAGTTAGTACTACCAAAAAAGCTGCTCATTATGTGTCATTACAGTGGATTAGCAATTTAAATTTACGACACTTTTCGTGGGTGTGGCGATTATAAGCAGTCGTTTGTCAGTTACCCGTGCTATAGTTCTATGTTTTTATTAGGGTATAAAAGGGCTGTTGAGTATTGGTCAGAAAAGCTGCTTTGCTCACTGTCATTTAGATTGGTAATCCTCGTTTTATGTGCATTGTGCAAAACATCGTGACTTTCTTGTGACCATTTTTTGGACGTGCATGCTTGAATAAGTCAAACATGTGCCATTTTGGAGAACGCTATTCTGATGTGCGGGTTTTATAATATCTGATAAACCTTCAAGAGCAAAGTAAAATTAATTTTGTACGCCTCTGCCTGATAAGTGCAGTCATGTGAGGTACAGCATTCACAACAGCTAACCATAGTTTTATCTGCTACTAGCAGTGAAATTTGCAGCTAATGACTTGCAAAAGTTGTGAAGATTTATGACACATTTCGTTACAAGCATATAATTTTCACCATCTGTAGGTTTCAAGACTTTTGCTGAATTTTGCTGGTAGATGTCGCTCCCATCACTATGTGTATAATTAAGGACAGGGAGCATTCTTTCTTCTGGCTTTAACTGCATTTGCTGATCAATTCTTATGAGAGTGATGAAACAATGAAGTGTTGAATAAAGTTAGTCTATGCACATTTATTTGAAAAAAGATTAGCTTCAAACTGTCAAAGGAAAGATAAGACTTCCTGACACACTGGCAGTTTCAATTAAAAGAGCCCATATCTGACACGAAGTAAGCAATACAAGGTAGATTATTTTACTTTGTCGGAAGTCTAAGCAAGTCATGTTACTTGCTTTCGCTCAGTCAGTGAGGCCATGTACCACAGTTTTGTAGCTGCAACACCTACAAAAACTAGAGCAATGATTGCGTCTGAGGCAACTTTTTTTTTTTGCATAGAGCAACTTCATTTTTCGCGCTTAATTGGAGCTGATGTACAGAATGTGCAGAAGTTTGACCTAAACCTAGATTATTTGCACTGTGACTGGCTATAGTCAGGTGGAACAAGCTGTGTAATATGTTTATGCTTACACAGGTTTGATGTGGTGCAAATTAGTGGGTCCATTTCGTGGGCCATGGCTCATTTATTCACTGCAAATCATCACACATTTTCAACATATAATTCTGTACAAAATATGAAGAAGCACTAAGATTTAGTGGTTTGTTAAGCTTAAACAGCTATGTCATGGTGTGGCCTGTTCCAGTATGCACACCTTGTGAATTCTAATTTCAGCTGCCTTTTTTCTGGGTGCCTTTGCAGCGAGACATTAATCCTAAACATTTTGAACTGATGCTGTCTTTACTGCAAACTAGTGAAAAAAAGTGACTTAATTCTGCCCTTACATTGGGAAAGATAATATCTTTAACCTCACCAGCCCTGTAAAAGTAGTTGAGAAATGTTCTGTTACAGCTGATCTTCATATGTTGAGGTTTATCAGCATACGAGTGTCTGACCTTATACTGATATGTACACACTTAAATATATAATTAATACATTGATTCTGGAAACTGTGTGAACCTAGTCGGGGCAGAAAACTAACTTCTGCTAGTCTGTGTGCATTGCACATATAAACTTTATGATCATCTAGTGCTGTTCAAACGTCAGCGTTAATTGCACAGTTCTGCACTTTACTATCCTCGTGTGATTTTAGTGCTGCAGTGGGCTTTAATGCACTGTTTTGAACCACCAGTCTTTCAGTCGATGCGTGTCAAATAAATAAAAAGAAATCTGTGCTCTCTTAGGATAGCATACAGGTCCATTTACATCTTAGGCAAGTGGGGACACTATTGTCCTTTAGCCTATTCTTTGCTGCTGAGTTCGCCTACCAGATGCTTAGGCAGGAACAAATTTTCCTCGTTAGAAGGAATGACATGTGCCGCTTAGCACGAATGTTTCTGAACACTCCAGGTGCCGTAGACAGTTGCTGTGTGTCAACTTTGGTGGGAGTATACACTGGCAAAGAGAATCATGTATCAGTGTCCATGTAAATAGTCGTGTAAGTAGTTGTATGGTCAGTGTAATAAAAGCATGAAACAGAAACTGCCTTCCTGCCTGCATTTGATGTTTCTTTTTGTTTTGTTATTTTTAAGTTGGGTCTGCGTGTGCTGTCTGTCGTAACTTGTGCAGCACAGAACGATGTAGAAGCCGAACGGAGGACTTAGTGGTTGCACTGTAGCTGAAGAAAGAAAAAAATTGAGGCCCTTTTTTTTTAATACAGTTGAACCTCGTTATAACGAAGTCAAATCTGACATGGAAATACCTTCGTTATATCCGATATTCGTTATAAGCATATATATTTGCCACACGCTGATCTTGGCAAGAAAATTTGTATTTACTTCGTTATATCCGTGTTCGTTATACCGAGGTTTGACTGCATTTCTCTCTTCTTGGAGGGGGATAGCATGTGCTAAGGCTGGTGCCCTGCAATTTATTTAATTTACTGCAAGATCCTGTCAGGCAAAAGAAAGTCGCTCGCAGTACATATGTAGGGCTGTAGAAGTTGCCAGATTCTGAAGATTTGCGCAATATTGCCTATAATATTTATTTGTTTGATTTAATTACTTACACATACTGCCAATCCCAATTAGGATCATAGCAGGAGGGCATATACAAAATGATAGACATAGTAGATACAGTATTCACAGAACACATTGTAAATACGTAATAGGGATTGTATACAGTATATAGTATGTATAATCTGATTGATGGGACTTTCACTTACTTTAGAAGACTTAATTTCTTACTTTAGGGGACTTAATTTCTTATTGAGGGGGATTTCGCTTTAGTTTCACCTGATGATGTATGATCCATGCATGACCGTAAGACTGGAATCGTATGATTCTGGCCAGCAATAGGAGACAATATTGCTACATTCGCAACTAGTGAAAAATTGTAATGCGTGCAACCAACAATACAATAATGAAAACGCACATATAGCTATACAAGCTACTTACCATGCGACGTTAATATGGAGCACGCCAGTGACATGCGGATTCAAGCTTTGGCACAGGCAAGTGTGCTCTCCACTGCCGGCATTCCTCAACCATCACGCAAGCGTTGTGGCGGTGAGTACATCGCCTGGTGTTGTAACCCCCCCACGAATCCAGCCCCACCAGTCCAACGTGTACCTTCAGCGCTCTGTTCACATTGTCATTTTAATTCAGGAGGTGGCTTGAGGTCGAATTTTCCTGATGAACAAAAACACTCACTGTCTTGTATTTATTCATTCACTCTTAAATTTTAGTAGAATGCTGAAGAAATGAACGTCATCATCCTTGGTGTCATGGTATTATCATAATTATTAGGTATTTTATTTGCTGTTGGATTCCTCTGGCTAAAGCAAGGAAATTGCATATTATGCAAAGTGCTTGCTTCCCCCCCCCCCCCCCCCCCACAAAACATCAACCCCCCCTGGCAGAAATCCTGGGTGCGCAACTGGCAGAAACATAGCCTGTTGTGCAGCCCGTCGGAACACTGCGTCTGTCGTTCCATGCGACTTGCCATGGCTCGATCCTGATGGCATGGCAACCTGTAAAAATACTGTCATCACAAGGACGCACAACTGCACAGCGTGAATGCGAACAGAAACGAACGTGGAGCAAAAAGAACCTAGCAGAAGCATGCCAACCGAGCGCACTCGCTAGCTCCGTGCAGTGACGAACACCGGGCACGTTCGGCGCGAACGCGGGGAAATGCGGTCGGCGTCGGCGGCAGCTCTACGTGTCCCACTAAAGAGAAGAGTGAAATTCTGTGCTGAATTCCCCTCACCTAACCCAACACTAAATAAAGCACAACAATTAACGCTTAGATTGCTGCAAACGCACAGTTACCCCAACCCCTATATATGCAGCAAATACCTCCCAGATATAAGGCCAGAATGCCCTAAATGCAAAAATCCAAAGTGCGACTTAGATCACATGCTGTGGCAGTGTCCCGCCCTAAACGCTTGCTTCGGGTCTCCTGCCACCGAGGACGACTGGATCAACCACCTCAGGAGCCCCGACAGGGCCCTTCAACACCAGGCCGTCCAGAAGGCCCAACAGGTGGCTGGCGAGCTCCGACTCCCAGTCCCCACATGGGCGGAGCCACCGGGCCGGCCCCCGTAAGGGGTGCTCAGGCCCCTTCAGGACATTTAATAAAGTTAATTCTCTCTCTCTCTCTCTCTGTGCTGGAATGATGAGCGGCAACGGAGCCAATGCAGACGAAGATGACGAACGCGGGAGCAATGGCACGAGCGCGTTCGCGCGGTTACGCCGAGGTGCGCCTACGTGCCAGCTGTGGAAGACGACGATGCTCGAGAGAGAACCAAGTTAAAGCTAATGAAAAGGCCAAGTGAAAGCTAAGAGAGAACCGATAAAGCTAATGAAAATCCAAGTTAAAGCTAGAGAATTAAGGGCCGCTAGCTGCGCTGTTTGCTCAGAGTTCGCACCGCTAGTGTCAAGCTGCCCCCATTTTTTATATGCGAAGCATTTCATGGCGAACATTTGCTACTTTGACAGTATATATATATATATATATATATATATATATATATATATATATATATATATATATATCCATCCATCCATCCATCCATCTATCTATCTAGACGCCTACGTATTGGTGCTCTCATGGTCGTTTCGTTAACTTGGTATGTACCAAAATTGGCATAGTATGACAAGAGTGTATGACGAACATAAATGATAGGTCATGATATGAATGTCATGACCTGCGTGTCATGTAGGTCGTGAAACAGCTGCCTAAAATGACACTGAACAAGCGAAAAAAGAGTAACAGTCAAAAACCACTGTAATGGGTTCTTACGTGGGCACTAAGTGAAGGAAACACTAAAGGAAGGTGGTAAAAGTCATAATCATGAGCATGACTGAGCAGAAATGACAATGACTCAGCGAAAAAATATTAAGACTCAAAAACCATTGAAATGGGTTCGAACGTGGGTACTAATTGAAGGAAACACTAAAGGATGGTGGTAGAAGTCATAGTCATTGCCATGACTGAGCAAAAATGACAATGACTAGGACAAAGATTAACACTGAAAAACCAGTAGAATCTGTTCGTATGTGGTACTAAGCAAAAGAAAGGGTTAAAGGTTGATGATCGATTCGCCTTAAGATCTATTAGTTGTAGCTAAAGGGACGCCTGGGGACTCGTTACATGAATGGCATGACATGCGTGTCATGTAGGTCATAAAACAACCGCCTACGTCTTGGTGCTCTCATGGTGGTTTCATTAACTTGGCAGGCTCGCCGCACACTGCTTCGCATAACATCGATTCCCACAGGGCGTGGGATATGCCGTTTTTTTTTTTCTTGATATTATAAAACAAAAACAACGGTTTATTTTTGGTTATGCCGAAGGGAAAAAATCACATGGATAATGGGAAGTGCACTTTTATCATGGTCCTCACGTTACTATCTTCTTTTTGTATCTCCCACTTTGTTTCGTTCTGACGCAAACGCATCGGCGACAGCGCCGCCGTGTCAGGATTAAAACAAACCATTCTATAGGCATACGACATATATTGCAGAAACACACAAGAGTGGTAGCAAGTTTGCTCTACGGCGAGATCTTAATGCGAATATTCTTTGTTTACTTCAGCCATTTTGTGCCTGTCTATCTAGCCTCTTGCACCAGCGAAGTGGCCCATGTTGTCTACCGGCGCCTGCTTGGACAACAAGGCATGTGCTCCTGGTCGGGATGCCGTCGTGGTAGTTCCATAACCTCAATCACGCTTCGTCGTGCTTCGTCGCTCAATCACGCTTCGTCATGCCGTCGTGGTCGCGCCTGCTATCCCAACCCAGGGACCTAGTAGTCTAAAAGCTTGGGCCACTGGGTATGGGCTCGTGGTCGTGATGCGGTCGTGGTCGATGCATCGCGGTTATTCCAGCTTTGTCATCCGACACTCGTCACGTCATCGTCGTCATGCATTCGTTGTCACACCACCATACCATAGTGATGCCATCGGGTCGTTCAATCATATTGTCATTCAAGCGATCGTGATCCGACTTTAATTTCGTCATGCTGTCGTCACGCTTTCTATGACACAGGATAGGATAGGAATAAACTTTGTTTGTCCAGCGGTTAAGGCTGTTGGTGCCCGGGGCTAGGCTGCCAGGGGTCCATCGCCGGAGAAAAATGACACTATGACACAGTGATCCATGTTATCTAATTGCTTGGACCACCAGTGGCGCACCGACCGGGGGGGGGGGGGGGGATTCGGGGGTTGTAACCCCCTCCCCCTGAGGCCGACTTAACCCCCCCCCCCCTTTTGTTTAACCCCTTTTCTTTCATTACGCATTTGAGTGCTGCAACTAAGATGCAAGACGCGCAATCGTCTGCACACTCGCAAAAAGCGAATTTTTTTGACAATTTCCCGTGAAGAAATCGAAATTAGTGCTATTTAGATGGTATTGGCAAACTGTCAACCCCCCCCTGGCAGAGATCCTGGGTGCGCTACTGTGGACCACTATAGGTATGTGCTCGTGGTTGCGATGCCGACGAGGTCGTTGCGCATTGTCATCATTCCAGCTTGTCATCGACTCCCGTCAAGCCGTCGTCATCACGCCATCCGTTTTCATGTCGTCACGCTGTTCATTCATGACTGTCATCACTTGAGTAACGTCATCCCACTGTCGTCATACGTACTGCCTTCGTCGTTCCATCGACGCCGATCTTTCTTCGTCATTCTATCGTAATACCACTGTCATCATTCAATCGTGATTATGCCACGGTTGTGGTGCTGTCCTCTTTGCTAACGTCATCCCATTGTCATCATATACCACCTCCATCTTCACCACCATCGACATCAATCTTTCTTCGTCATTGTATTCAGACCATGCTGCCATCATTCAATCGTGATTATACCGCCCTTGTCCTGCCGCCATCGTTATCATGCCTCCGTCGTCATACGGTTAATTGTCGTCATATCGTCGTCGTCACGACGTCGTCATGCAGTCATATCGATATGTCCTCACGTTGTCGTTGAACCATCGTTATAATTTAAGAATCTACATCTCCTCGTCGTCGTGTCGTCGTTGTACGGCTTTTTAGTTCAATCGATATCACTCCTCCTTCGTCATTCTATCGTCACTGCGTTGGTGTCATACAGTGGTCGTCGTGCCTCTATGCTCGTGGCCGAACTTGTCAAGCGAATGCCTTAGCAAAGTGGGACGATATTCGCGATATCAGCCGAAGCAACTGACGTCTCGGAATTACCACAACACGTCTTAAATAAACGTGACTTCAGGCATATGCGCTGGCGTTACGTTGCCAGATTGCTATTCGCATTACCAGCGATCCATCGTGAGATGAGTTCTGTCGTAATATTTTTTTTTATTTGAACGGATAATCGCACAAAGTCCAGCAGCCGCCCCTCCCATCTGCGGATGCGCTGTCCGCGCGAAGCAACCATGCCCACGAAGAGGCAGGGCAGCGCGCTAACAAAAATCACCGCATATCCACGAAGTGAATGATGATGAGTGGGCGAAGCACCGGGGGATCATTCGGGTAACCGTGAATCCCCCGTACATTTCCCACTTGAACATGCAAATGAGTGACAACACATGTGTACAGTATATACAATATTGTTTTACTGGTCGTATATGGTATTGAGGTGCGGACTTTTTCCTTTCATTAAGACTGCCTTGTGATCAGTGCAGCAGCACGTCGACGCCGGCAAGCGGACCCAGAGGCGGCGAGAGCGCGGGAAGCGGCGGCAAAACGCCGGAAGCGTTCTCTACCTGAGGTTGGTGGCGCCGATGCTCTGTTAAAGCGCGAGCTTCGCGAGCCCTCAGCTCCGGGTCCGCATGCTGGCGTAAATGTTTACGGCGAAATGTTTACAAGATTTTGTGCGTTTTTTTAACATAATACTTTAATTATAACGCTGATAACGTACTCTTTTCCGAGTGTTCTCCGGTAGTTGGAAGTGCGTTGAACAGAAATAGTATTATGCTGACCTAAGCAAACCTTTTTTTTTCTTAATTAGAAAGTGGTAATGAGATTTATTTACAAGAAAATAATGCAAAGCATGCTTGGCAATTGGTAAGATAGCTCGTGGAGCCCCAATAATGTTCAAGGTAAATCGCTGCTCGGTAAAATAACGCTACTTTTGTTGTCAGAAAAACTTTTACATTTGCAACCCCAAGATAGTGGAATTACGAGCGAAATGTGAAATTCGCATTCAACTACAATGCCGTTTTGTCAACGCGAGATTTAGCGCATGAGCCCTGCGATCGTGCTTCATTTCCAAAGCTGCGTAGACTCTCATTTACTGGCTCGGCGCGATGTTTTATGACGTGAGTCAAGAGATCGTGCCTCTGCCAGCGAGAGATGGGGTCATATGAAAAATAAAAATATGCGTTAAAAATAAATTCTGAGATTTTACATACCAAAACCACCATATGATTATCAGGCACGTAGTGCAGGATTCCGGATTAATTTTGACCACATGGGGTTCTTAATTACCTTGCACCTAAATATAAGTACACGCGAGCGCGTCTGCATTTCGCTCCCATTTAAACGCGGCCGCCACGGAAGAGGTCCAATCAGCGACCTCGAGCCAAGCAGCGCAACGCCAGAGCCACTGCGCGATCACATCGGGCGGTGATATGGAAGACACATTTAATATACAAGGTTTGTTGTCCTCGTAACGGTGGCAATAATAAAACTAACACTAGGAAAAAATACAGATGGTATTTGAAGAGCGCCGTGCTACCCGAGCACGCAGTTAGAGCGCGAGAAAACCCATATAAAATGAAGCTATTCTAGCCGGAGCGTAGCAGACGACAAAGGCGAGTCCCCCCTCTGACGTCATGGGAGCGCCGTTCGCAGCGCCACCATCGGTAGCGCACGAGGCCAATAGGTGACCCGTAAAACGAGCAATCGCAGGGAATTGTGGGGTAGACCACTGCACGGGCCTGATTTTTCGGCCCGAGCCCGGCCCGGGCCCGGGCCCGCTTTCTGAGGCCCGAGCTCAGCCCGGGCCCGTAATACAAAGCCCGAGCCCGGCCCGGGCCCGTGTTATTGAACCCGGTCCCGGCCCGGACCCGGGCGTTCATTACTAAGCTTGACCAGGCCCGGCCTGTAAGAAAATATTTCTTTTTTTATTTACAGATTGTACCGTATCTGCCAGCCTCACCTTCTCGAGGTTTATTCAGCTGCAGTATATAAGCACTAAAATACCGAAATCTTTGTTTCTCCCATGGGAACATCAGTAATCCGGCCCATTGCCTGTGCTGCTATTCTTCAGCTGGTGTGCATGCACTTACCTTGATTTGTACGATATGGTTCTATGATGTCACTTAGCATGCAGATATACAGGGTGTTTAATTTTAGCTGCACCAAATTTTTAAAAATTGCCTGTGGCAGACAGCACAATTATAATCCATGATGTAAACTACTCCACGAGGCGGCCATTACTTCCACGAGACATCAAAATGCCTAATTGATAAATTAACATCGTTACGCATCGTTACGCTATTTAATTCTTAATTAAATATTTTACACCACATCTTTCAATCTACGAATTATAGTCGATGAGTTCGCAAGGAGTACCTACTTACCTAGAACGAATTCTCAGGACTGAACCAGTTTCGAGATATTAATTTTCCAAGTGTCCGACGAAATCAATCAAATCAAATCAATTTATTCTCCAGTGTACATGCTGTACGGTCATTTTGGGCTAAATGATGTGACCCAAAAGACCATGCAAGGCAATAGTATAGGAAACAGTGTGCGCACATGTACAATAATTCCCATATAATTACAGCTATCGCTTGCATTCCTCAGGGACGCAATAGCTGTGACCTTTTTTTTCACTAGCTGAACCACGATAGTATGGATGGCACGTCGCGTCGTCTGTTAGCCACTACTCGTTTACGTGTGCGCGTACGGCACACATATACTTTAAAGTCTGCTTGTTCCGTTGTTGTAGTGCAGTCGTGAATGGTGGTATGCATTTTTTAATGATGTAGAGACTCATTTGGCTTTGAGCTATAGTCCTCGAGCTGCAATAGTCAGTGACTGCACGTGTCGAGCGCACGATGTGTCATCGTCGCGCCCCTTCCGTTAGTCGGAAGGGGCGCGACGAAATTAGTCAAATTTGACGAAATTTGACGAAATTTGACGAAATTAGTCAAATTTTATGGTCGCAATGTTATTGAAGCACTTCACAAAAAACATTTGGCGTCGTTTTAAACGACGCAAGAGAGATTCGTAGCCGTCCCTGCACGTAGCCGTCCCTCTATCTAGAGGGTATTGCTGCGAGCGTACTGTTTTGTAGAGCACGTGCCTTCAGGCACTTGTGCTGAAAGGTCTCAGTGAGGCTAGCGCTACTGGAAGCGGCGCATTTTCTTGTATTATCTCTTTCTGGAATATATTTTGTGGCCATCGCTCACATTACTCGTTCTTGACATTGTTTAAATACTTGTACATTTTACGTGCCTTACAGCGAACACTTTAGGCCTTTATATATACAGCCTCGTTACATCTGAGACTTGTAATTCACTGCGTCATCGACTTCCCCATACTATTGCTTGGCGCTCTTTGGCCATCCCTGGCACTTGTGCAAAAAAAAGCATGCATGCTCATCATCATTAGCTTAATTTCTACTGAAATTCTTAGCGCACTGCGCGAAACAATCACCGTTAAGTGCGGTAAGATAGGAAAGATTGCCGCGCTCTTTCCTATCGTGTCTCCTTTGCTCACGTAACGGTGATTGTTTCGCGCAGTATGTTAAAAATTTCAGTATGAGCCACCAACTAGCTTGCAAAAAAATTCACCGACGATTATACAGTACTCCCTAATGCGAAATTTCAGCGCAAGTCTATCCGTGTTTTCATTTCGCGATGTTGCGCGTGCAACCTGTCTCGTACGACACGTTCCAAACGGAGCGAAGTGTGGCGCGTCTGCCTCGTCAAACGGGAGATCCGAGAGGCAGCGCGTGGGTGACGCGTGGGTGCGATTCACAGCAGCCGCCGCCGTAGACAGGCCTCCAGTCATGCAGTGATTCGGTGAACAGACGACGCGCGCTACTCTGGCGCCATCTCGTAACCATCGTCGCCGCAAAGCCCGTCTTGCGCGGCACTACTCTTTTCATGCTTTTGACATACCCTCCTCCTCCACATCATGGTTCCACTGCACACTCCTCCTGTACTTCCATGCTCGCGCTCTCTTCGCTATCGCCATCTTTCACCTCCCCCTGCGCTCGGTTACGAGACACGACGCCGACGCAGGAACGGGCGCCGAAGAGCCGCGCTCTAAAAATTACGTCTAGTTCATTTCTACGCTGGCTAGCATATCTTCTACCACCTTGCTCTGCTTCGGCTTTTTCTAGCTTCCCAACCTGCTTAGCTAGCCTTTTCCTTCTCCTGCTCTAGACGCGTTCCAGTCGCGACCCTAGCACACACATCCCACAGATAAAAGCTGTCCTGTTTGCATCACGTACTGACTCAAACCGCGTTTCCTCTAACGTGTAGCAACGCTCGCACTCAGAACAACGCACTCTTGGGCTCCTCCTAGTACTGACCATTACCTTGTACTAACAAGGCGTCGTAAAAACGTGACCCTACTTGTAGCAAAAAAATACAAGAAATTGTAACCTACTTATATCTAACCAAGAGGACCAAGAAACTGAAAAGCCTGAAAGAAGTAGCAGTTTCACCCGAAAGGCGAAGCATCAATTGCGATAGCAAAGTAATAGACAGCTATACGAAGTAAGGATAGCAGTTTTATCGGCCGTATAGACTTGAAACATTGGCTGTGGGGTCTCACAGGTGCTCTTGGGACAAAGGAACGACAACACAGTAGTGCAAACAGTCAAAAGGGCATTTATTGCTCCTTTCAAACACTAATGTACGCTAGCAGAATTACTACGCCGATAGACGCATGACAAATTGAAGAGCTCCGACTCATCGCGACCGGATAGCGAGAGAATATGTTGGCCCCATGCTGGTTACCAACGCCTAGTCGTTCGCGTGTACGGTCACGCCAACGGTGGCGCGTTCGAACGATTCATGTTCGTCCATTCCGGCGTCGTGCTTCTAAGCCTTCTCAGAACGGTCCCACGAAGCGGGTCGGCGTACGCGCGAAGCGTCCGCGCTGCTCGCCGACCCGACGCCAAAGAGGAAAGCCTGCTCCCTCGTGCGCCCGAGTAACCCCGCCGTTAGGTGGCGTTAGCAGCGTGATACCCGCACCATCTCTGGCAAAACGCCGCAACCACACCGACCGCCGCCGCCGTAAAGCCACGCGGCGAAGCAGAATTACAGGAGACGGAAGCCAAGCGGGGAAAACAACATCAGTGACGCGTGAGAGTCGCGCATACCCACATGTCTTACTAATTGAATTAACAATCATAGTGTTAGCGCGCACAAACAAACATGAACACATCACGCTCGATCACCACGGACACTCACTGTCAAAACGCTGGCGTGAGCAAGCGCGGCGGCAGCAGTGAGCGAAGTGACGTTCGTGCTGTCTATTGTTTCAACGGAATCTGAGCGGCGAAAACACAGAGCGCACAAAGGTACGAGTCGTCTGCAGATCGCTTTCAAGATACGGCGCGTTAGACCTTGCGCGCCCGCGCAAACTGCGCAGTTTCTGGCACAGTAGAAGCCGCACCCCCGCCCTCCCACGCTGCCTCCCCGCTTTCCTCCTTTCGGGTGCGAGATTGAGCCGCGAGCGCCAGTTCCCCTTGCGCCCGGTCGCCAAATTCGCATTTGGTGCCAGAGGACAATGCCGCCCCCTCCCTCTCTTTCATTCCCCCACGGCCTTTCGTGCGACGGAAGACGTCGCATGTGCTTTCCGCATTCCTCCCTCGCGCATGCCAGACTGAGCCGCGATCGTCGGCTCCCCTCGCGCGCTTTCACTCGCACATACAGCATAAGGCGCGCGGCGACTTTATCGCCATTGTACTTTATACGGAACCTCACGGCAAGGACGACGGCGACGACAGAAATGCGCCTGGAGTGTCCATATAACTGCTATCGCAACAATATATATATTGTTCGTTTAACCAGACGCTTCTAACAACCAAATGGGAGTAAAATCAAAAGAACTTATCGCTCTGGTGCACTGCTCCTGCTGCGCTGAGAAGGCACTTCTAATCTGCACGTCTGTTCACTTCGTCGATAGAGTGACGCCGAAGGAAGCGAGCGCCATCTGCTGTTGATGCAAGGAATCTAGCGGCACGCGCACTGCGCTGTGATTGGTTGGCCTATTCGGCAAGGTAACAGCCAGGCCGCAGCCACGGCCCAAAACCCGGCGAGGTTCGCAACAGTTGACTCGCCATATAAACGTCATAGTGTAGGGGGGTCGTGAGAAGAAATTTTACATAAGAATAAAAGTGGGTTGGAGTGCATCCGGCAGACATTGCCAAATCCTGACTGAGAGCTACCCACTCTCGTTGAAAAGTGTGCAATCATTGCATTCTACCGGTGCTAACACATGGGGCAGAAACTTGGAGGTTAACAAAGAAACTCGAGAACAAGTTAAGGACCACACGAGGAACGATGGAACGAAAGATGTTAGGCCTAACATTAAGAGACAGGAAGAGAGCGGTGTGGATCAGAGAGCAAACGGGGATAACCGATATTCTAATTGATATTAAGAGAAAAGAAATGAAGCTGGGCAGGCCATGCAATGCGTAGGATGGACAACCGGTGGACCATTGTAGTTATAAAATGGATACCAAGAGAAGCGAAGCGCAGTGGAGGCCGGCAGAAAACTAGGTGTTAGGAAACAAGCAGGCGCAAATTGGAATCCGGTAGCACAAGACAGGGGTAATTGGAGATCGCAGGGAGATTTATGTCCACGCAGGCCGCCTGCGTGGACGAAGATGATGATAAACGTCATTCCTCCGCTTTGCTACTTCTCTGAAGGATTCTTGGCCTATCCCCCTTAGTGGGTGCGAGCCATAACGGAGGTGCATCATCATCATCATCATCATCATCATCTCTGAAGGATAGATGGACTAAGCGGCGCCCCCTTGCCTCCGATGTCCCTTTGGGCGATGTCCGCGAGCAGTTATTACGATCGAAAAAGGAGTCCCCGTGAAGTGGCCACTGAAGGGGAGAAAGAAGAGGAAGCGTGAAAGCGGGATAGGCCATGTCCAAGAAGGCATCTTCGGAAAGTCGACGTAACTCCGACGCGACGGCAGCTATGGCGCCCACTGACGCGACAACGCCGTCGCCGGAGGTACCGGTACCGGGCGCGACGCACCGGTCACGCTCCAGCCGCGGCCATCAGGCGCCCTCCGAGTCGGGTGCAATGCCTCGCCACCGCTCTGACCCGGGGGCTGTAGCCACTGACGCCACGGCGCCTAGACGAGGACGCAGAGGTTCCGGCACGATGACATCCTCGTCCGCCACTGGGTAAGCGTCCCTGTGGTTAGCGAGATAGCCTGACGCCATACGTTAGGCATGCACTAGTACCAAAGTCACTGAAACGAAAATAAACACACACGCACGCACACACAAATGCGCGTGCGCGTGTGGGTGTTTGTGCCACTTTGTGGTACTGGATAGCATGGCATTTGCTACAGTTTTAAGCATGCACAAAAAAGTGAGCGTCAACGGTGCTAGCCGTAACGACATCGCTGCGCTCGTGGCTCTCCTCCTCCCGCAGTCATTATCTGTGCTGTCGTTCCCTTTTAGAATGAGCGCATCAATGATAATCAAAAGTACATACCAAAAATGTCTTTCAACTTGTCTGGCCGTTCCATAGAAGAGGGTAGGTAGAACCACAAAGGCGCAGTTTCGCCCGAAGGCGAAGTATTGATCGCGATAGCAAATTATTAGACAGCTAAACGTGTAAGGATATTACTTTCATCGACCGTATAAAGTTGTAAACATTCGCTCACTAACTGAATTAACAAGCATGGATTTAAGCTCGCACAGGCAAACGTGAACGAAACCACGGCGGGTACACATCGTATGGCGCGTGGCCACGATGTTATCGCACTTGGACGTTATACGGAACATCACGGCGACGCCGATGGCGGAAATGTGCCTGATGAGTCCATATAGTTGCTATCACAATAATTGGAGAGTAGACGATGGGGGCCCGGGAGATGGCGGAATAAACAAGATAGCGGGCGCTGTAGCCAGCCCCATTGTGTATTATTACGAATTGACCCAGCCGACAGTTTTTTTCTTTGTTTTCATGGCGGTGTCTGAGAACACCTCGAGACGAAGAGAAGCAATCTCTAACGCAAGTGGTGAGGAACTATGAATCTGTTTGCTATAAGTTTACCAGAAATGCGCCCAGCTCCTTCGATAAAATCGCGAAAGGCAAAGTCAAACTTAATATGAAGCCTTACCTAAAAAAATGAACTAAAATAACTAGACCAGGACGGCTGTTAACACAAATACCTCAATGAGACGGACTGGCGACAGTAGCCGCGGATGTGCCAGAAGCAATCAGGCGCATCCGACTGGTTGAAAGAGTATACGCACACATGCTCGTACCTAGCAGTGCCTACGCGAAGGCGCCTCGAAGACTCGGTTGAGCAAAGAAACGCACAACTGCTCTGCAAAAGCCCTTTACTTTTTAAAGCGAGAGCATTACATGGCTCATTGTACGACCTCGTTGTCTTCGGAAAGCCGTGGCAGAAAAACAGGACACAAATTACGTCATCTTCATATAAAAAAAAAAAAAAAAAAAAAGTGGCCACGGTGAGCATTTTATCCTCTACCCCACCGCTACTGCTACGCTCCGTAGCCGAGCGCGCTAAACACTGCGCCACCGTCCCATTGCGCCGCCGTTGAAACCGACTACAGTGATGAATATCTTCGAGGTTGTGCACGTGGTTGGGCACTGCCGGGCGGGCACTTTGAATCTATCTATCTATCTATCTATCTATCTATCTATCTATCTATCTATCTATCTATCTATCTATCTATCTATCTATCTATCTATCTATCTATCTATCTAAAATATGGACGCAGCATGAAATCAGTGAGAAGAAACTTGACATAGGACAAGGCAAGATGTATGCAATGAAAGGTAAGCAGGGTAATATCACCAATTTCGATGACATAGTAAAAGCAGTGGAAGAATTCTATACTGACTTGAACACTGCCAGAGCAGCCAAGCTACTTGAAAAGCTTGCGGCCCTTTATACGCAATGCCTCACGACTTCAGTGTACCCGAGAGCTGGAAGAACGCCAACATTAAACTATTCCATCAGAAGGGAGACGTTAACGAATTGAACAACTATAGACCCATCAGCTTACTTTCAGTATTGTATAAAATATTCACCAAGATAATTTCCAATAAAATCAGGGCAACACGTATTTGACTTCAGCCAACCAGAGAACAGGCTGGCTTCAGGAAGGGGTATTCTACGATGGATCATATCCTTGTCATCAACCAGGTAACCGAGAGATCTGCGGAGTACACTCAACCTCTCTATATGACTTTTATAGATTATGAAAAGACATTTGATTCAGTAGAGAAAGCAGCAGTCATAGAGGCATTGCGTAATCAAGGAGTACAGGATGCATACGTGAATATCTTGACAAATATCTACAAAGATTCCACAGCTACCTTGGTTCTCCATAAGAAAAGTAGAAAGTTACCTATCAAGAAAGGGATCAGGCAAGGAGACGCAATCTCTCCAATTCTATTCACATTGCATGCTTAGAAGAAGTAGCCAAGCCCTTAGACTGGGAAGGCTCAGAAGTGAGGATCAACGGTGAATATTTCAGCAACCTTCGGTTTGCAGATGACATTGTCCTATTCAGCAACAATGGGGACGAATTACAACAAATGATTGAGGACCTTAACCGAGAAAGTGTAAGCGTGCGGTTGAAGATTAATATGCAGAAGACAAATAAATATCCTGGCAAGGGAACAAGAATTCAGGATCGCCAGTCAGCCTCTAGAGTCTGTAAAGGAGTACGTTTGTCTAGGTCAATTACTCACAGGGGACCCTGATCACGAGAAAGAAATTTACAGAATAAAATTGGGTTGGAGTGCATACGGCAGGCATTACCAAATCCTGACTGGGAGCTTACCACTGTCGTTGAAAAGAAAAGTGTACAATCATTGCATTCTACCGGTGCTACCATATGGGGAAGAAACTTGGAGGTTAACAAAGAAGCTCGAGAACAAGGACCGCACAAAGAGCGATGGAACGAAAAATCTTAGGACTAACGTTAAGAGACAGGAAGAGAGCGGTGTGAATCAGAGAACAAACGGGGATAGCCGATATTCTAGATGACATTAAGCGGAAGAAATGGAGCTGGGCAGGCCATGTAATGCGTAGGACGGATAACCGGTGGACCATTAGGGTTACAGAATGGATACCAAGAGAAGGGAAGCGCCCTCGAGGATGGCAGACAACTAGGTTGGGGGGGAGGTGAAGTTAGACAATTTGCAGGCGCAAGTTGGAATCAGCTAGCGCAAGACAGGGGTAATTGGAGATCACAGGGAGATCGCCTTCGTCCTGCAGTGGACATAAAATATAGACTGCTGCTGCTGATCTGTCTGTCTGTCCGTCCGTCCGTGTCCGTTCGTCCGGCCACCCGTCCGTGCGTGCGTGCGTGCGTTCGTCCTCCTACGTCGTGATGCCGTCGTGGTCGTTTCTTCAACTGGATATTTAACAGAATAGGCATGGGGTTGGATGACATACATGCATACGTAACACGAATGACATGAGATTTGTCACCAACCCCGTGAACAAGGCCTAGATGCCGGACCAAATTCCAAAGCCGACTTATCAGCTTCCGAAAATAATCCTACGAAAGCAAGGACAATTAAGAGTGGGCCCTCTGGTGCGCCAGCGAACGCCGGTTGCTGTCCAAAGACCGAGTCAGAGTCCAGAGTTGTCGAAACACAACAAAATATATTCTTCACACAAAGCAGTTACACACACACTTGCACACTTAGGCTAGACACAACACAATACAAATCAGATGGGTATTCACAAGACACAGGAAAATAATTAACGACAAGTACTAAGAGTCCAGCACCTACAGTACAAAAGGAACACTGTGTCCAATCGTATTCACCAGTGTTGGTCTTGGAGTCAGACGATCTCGGCGTAGCTCGGGGCAACTCACAAAGAAGGAACTTCCGGAAATGCAGACGCTCGATGAACTCGTAGACTAGCTTGCCGGGGAATTCCCTTCTTCCGCAGACTCTCGGTCTTCACGTTACATCACTTCACCGGTGCGGACAGAACTCCTGCTGACGATTCTCGCACGGCGGTTATATAGCTTCCACAGGCGTTCTCGAACTTTCCTATCAGAGTCGTGATCTCGTAGCATGGCCAAAGCTTGGGAACCTTCTCGTCTTTTCTCGTACCTTCGACGGCCGCCATCGGAGTGTTGTCGAGGGGGGGGGGAGGTGATGACTCATGCTGTTGGCGCACGCTCACGCTGTAGTTATCTCGTTCGACTCGCCGAGTGAGAAGGTGTCTCGGCGCGCGCGTGTCCTCTGTCTCTCTCTCTCCGGTTAACGTCGCTTCGTTGAGGCTCTTCTAGACGTTTCGGCGCCGTTGTTCGCGTTGCTGTTTGAGGCGTATGCACTCTCCCCCTCTGTTGAAGTTGCCGCGGGGCCGGCGTGTTCTTTCGCTGGCATGCGTGACACGTGTTGCGCGCGCTTGGATTAAGCACTCTTTTGTGACAAGATTACATCAGTGACAAGACATATTTGTCATGACATAAACGGTGTGAATTACATGATGCCATCGTTCACTTTTTTTATCTCCATCTATACCACGACATGAATGAAATGCACGCATGACCTGACATAGTTCATCATCACCATCATCATCAGCCTATATTTTATGTCCACTGCAGGACGAAGGCCTCTCCCCGCGATCTCCAATTACTCCTGTCTTGCGCTAGCGTATTCCAACTTGCGCCTGCAAATTTCTTAACTTCATAATCCCATCTGGTTTTCTGCCGACCTCGACTGTGCTTCCCTTCTCTTGCTATCCATTCTGTAACCCTAATGGTCCACCGGTCATCCATCCTACGCATTACATGGCCTGCCCAGCTCCATTTATTCCGCTTAATGTCAACTAGAATATCGGCTATCCCCGTTTGTTCTCTGATCCACACCGCTCTCTTCCTGTCTCTTAACGTTAGTCCTAAGATTTTTCGTTCCATCCCTCTTTGTGCGGTCCTTAACTTGTTCTCGAGCTTCTTTGTTAACCTCCAAATTTCTGCCCCATATGTTAGCACCGATAGAATGCAATGATTGTACACTTTTCTTTTCAACGACAGTGGTAAGCTCCCAGTCAGGATTTGGTAATGCCTGCCGTATGCACTCCAACGCAATTTAATTCCTCTGTAAATTTCTTTCTCGTGATCAGGGTCCCCTGTGAGTAATTGACCTAGATAAAGGTACCCCTTTACAGACTCTAGAGGCTGACTGGCGATCCTGAATTCTTGTTCCCTTGCCAGGCTATTGAACATTATCTTTGTCTTCTGCATATTCATCTTCAACCCAATTCTTACACTTTCTCGATTAAGGTCCTCAATCATTTGTTGTAATTCGTCTCCATTGTTGCTGAATAGGACAATGTCATCTGCAAACCGAAGGTTGCTGAGATATTCGCCGTTGATCCTCACTCCTAAGCCTTCCCAGTCTAAGAGCTTGAATAGTTAACATGACATGTTAACATAGAAGACATAGTTAACATGACATAAATGAATGACATGAACGACATGGATGTCGTGTCGTTAATGACATGGTTTTCATGACACCTCGCGTGCATCATGACGTGAATGGCAAGACGTACAAGCGTATGTCCACCTCCAAAATGTGGAAGTCGAATGACTTGCACTCGTTCTTGTGCTCCTCGACTTGCAGATAATTTGATCCTTCTGTGAGAGGTTTTGCGTTCAAGACAAAATGCCTTACATAATTTACCGAGAAGATCGAATGTGCTGTTGCCGTGGACACAAGGCTGTGAAGCTGTTTACGAAAGCCTTGTGCTCTGTATTTCGCTCGACCCGGTCCTAACCTTTTTTACAGAGTTAGGTTGTTTTTCGAGTTTAACGCTGATGCTTCTCATTACGTCACGGGTGCAGCGCTATGTCAAAGGGATACAGAAAATCCCCAAAGGTATCAATTGTGGTCTACTATTCCTTCACATTTCGGAAACTGATGATTTGCGAAAATGGCTGGTCGAAATACAGCCGGGCCCCTCTCCCGCGCTTCCCACTGCACACGCTACGCCATCTAGAGGCGTCGCCGTAAAGTCCGCGCTCGGCGCGGTTTCGATATTCCGCCAAGCATCCAAGAAATTAAAATCATATTTCTGTCGTTGTAGAACGGCGCTTCCCTAATGGGAAATGCCTCGTTACCCACGCTGGATTGAAATACGTTCATCGAAGAGCGACACACTCCCACTGGCACATACCCAGTTACCCAAGTTGATATCAAAGAGGTTCTTTAACGTTCAGCACACATCGAGTGGCACATACACAGTGCTCCAAGTCAGCGTGAGAGATTGATTGATTGTACATACACACTTCCGCATCCACAGTGACCCCTGTCAAAGAGGTTCATTGAAGAATAACACTTGAGTACACAGTGCCACACATAAAGTGACCCCCGTTGATCCGTAAGTTGGTTTCGACGCTGTACGTTCAGCACAGCAGCCTAACGCGCTAACCGCTCGACCATCGGCTGCCCAGAGACCCAGGTGCGCGGAAAAGGGGTTACACAGTTAGCCCCCCGGAAGTGCGTAAAGTACCCATAGGAGGCTCATTGCAATAAAAAAAAAATTAAATTCTGGGGTCTTACGTGCCAAAACCACGATCTGATTATCAGAGACGCCGGACTGGGGGAGTCCGGATCAATTTCTGCGACCGGGCTTCTCTAACATGCATCCAATGCAAGGTACACCGGTCTTTTAATGCGTTAGCATTGTTCACGCACTTACCGAGGACTATCTATCCAGCTATCTGTGTTTGTATTGAACCATCTTCCCTCCTACCAGGGTCATGGGTAGTTGGTGGTAGAATACGTAGCGCACCTGGCGGCTGTGCTGATTTAACGGGCTAGAAACCAAACCTTGGACCAACTTAGGCCGCTATGTGACAATGTGTACATACCTACCACTCTTCAACGAACCTCTATCACGCCGTCATGTGTCACTGTAGACGCCGGACTGGGTAGGTAGCGCGGTTCGAAGAAGCTCTATGACGCCGACTTGCACTAGTGGGTATGTGCCACTCGGTCTGCGCTGGTCTCCAATGAACATATTTGATGCCATCTTGGGTCACTGGGCATGTGCCAGTGGGAATGTGCCGCCCTACAATGACGAAAAAGATCCCTTAAATTTCTCCAATGATGAACGGTATCGAACCCCCGTCGCAAGAGTTCCTCAAGGACAGCAACCCGACGCACTAGCAGGATGCGCCACAAATGCACAAGGTATGGGCCGCTTTTCAATGGACGCTTTTCACGGGAACGGTTTAACGAGCTGCACCATGAGTGTGCAGCTCTTCAGTGAACTTCTCGCCAGTTTGGGCCACAGAGTATGTGCCACTGAGTGTGCGGCAAGCCAGGGAACAATTCTCAGCGTTAGAAGGCACCGATGCGCCGCGCCTCTCGCTTCGGAGTCCACGCGGGTACTTCCGCACAGTGCCACTGGATGGCGCCGGCTGTCCTGAAAGAAGCGCGAGAGAGGAGCTCGGACGCCGCATGACGCGTTTAAGCGTTCACGCGCACCGGCGCACTATGCATTTCGGAGACCACGCGCAGGCTTTGGGGCAGCGGTGCGCGCTAGATGGCGCCGTGTGCTTACGGGGAAGCGCGACAGAGGAGCGTCGCTGCAGTACACGTTTCATAGCTCGTTTCGACGATGGCAAATACGTTGTGTCGCTGTATTTATTCATTACTCGTAAGATGAGCGCTGCCGCTTTTTCTTTTTTTGCATTTCGCTCCCATAATAATGCGGCGGCCGTGACCGGGATTTGATTCCACGTTCTCAGGCTTAGCAGCGCAATTCCAAAACTACTGCGCCACCTCGGCGGGTATTGGTCGATCTAGATGTCCCGTAGATTTATAAGTGCTTATAGAGCTCTCAGGAAAAAGAAATTAAAGCTAGAGGTGACTGACTGTAACAGTAACAATCACAGTTTAGAAGCTTGGGAAATTTAAACTACTGGCCCTGCAGTATTAACTGCAGGGCCATCGACAATCTGTATCACAACAAAATATGCCGATTCCTGAAATTATGGCAAATATGGCTTAGCTGAAGACACTGGGGTCATCTCCAACATTTGATGCATGCGATGAACACAGAACGCCTGTCCTCCGTGTCCTCACCAGGCTGTATGCCACAGCTCTAGCATTCACGCAGTCACTGCCCCTTGCCATCTGTCGCAAGTCAATGAAAAGCAGCTCCGCAGGGTCCTTTGAGAGGTTTCGGGATAGCACATAAGAAGAAACAGCAATCGAGGAGGCTCCTGACGCAAAGAACAGCTAGTGGATTCGCTTGGCAACAGCAATTCCTCAAACGTCTCAGGACTCAAGAACGTCTTGCCGCTCACCTTCAATGCGTTGTGAAGAGTCTGCCAGGTACTCAGAGAATTCGTCCTTCAAAAGTAACTGCAGGCGTTTATCTATAGCTTGTTCAGGTGCACTGCGCCGTCTGATTTCCGCACTGTGATTAGCAAACTACTCGTGCATTGTCTTCATAAGCATTCCAGTTGCTCCTGCCTTTCTGAAATATGCCTTCTATACCTTGAAAAACGAAATTGCTGCGATTGCACATGCATTTTCTCAAAATTAGTTGGATGTAAGTGCAGTTGTGTCAGGAAGCTGAACGGACCGGGTTTTACGAACTCTGTTCTTGCAGCCCATAGAGAAGTTTCACAAGCTTTCCAGTAATGGGTTGGCTTCCATCAGTCATGTAACCACCTAGGAAAATTCTTTCTCATGTTTTTAATGACGTGGCACTGGTCGAAATATAAAAGAAAGCTTCTAGCTGGATCGCACGGATGTCTCAAAACTGGATTGAGTAACGTTTGTATTGGTAACGTTTGTATTGTGGTTATCAGTAACGATACGGACAGTGTACAATCCGAACTTCTCTTGTTCAGTGATAACGTGCTGTGCCAAGTTGTAGGGAAGCTTATCGCTCAATCGGTTAGATAAAAAAAGACGTGGTATAGGTGACAACAACCGCAACGTGCGTCTCTAAAACCTTCTCGGAGTAACCCGACCAGAGCGGGACTGCACTGGAGTGGACCCTCGCACGCACTATCGCAGGTTAGCTGTTTTATCGACGTAAAGCATTTATTATTAAAGTGAAGTCTCCTGTTTTAGCCGACTCAGAGAAGCTATTTTTGTGTACGAGTCATTTGTTGCAAATCTCGTCAAAAGTTATATGTCAGCGCGTATAGTAGGATACAACTTAGAAAAAATATTAGTTGGCAATAAAAGCACACGGACCACGCGGGGTTGTGTTACTCCACCAGCCAATCACTGAACCAAACAAAATCGTCGTCATGCGCCTTTTCAAAATTGCGTCGGACTTGATAGGACTTTACTTGTCGTACTTGAACGTTCCACTATAATAGACAAGTGAAAACGTATAAAATTACGTGCTTATAATTTTATTTTTGTGGTTACCGCCTTATTTAGGCTAAGAGGGAAAGTTTCAAGTACGAACTATTTGCAGCCTCGCGGAGGAACAGTGGCTGGCGGTTATGAGGGCGTGGGCGGGGCTTCACTGCAGACTTAAGTTATATCCGACTATAGTTTTGCAGAACGCCGGCGCTCCCGCCAGTTTTGGATGATTTGCGTAAGCGGATGGACTAGTACAGTGAGACTGGTCTGACAAGGCCAAGAAGGCTCTCCGTACTAAAACAAAATATCACAGTTTCACCATAAGGGCGAAGCAATGAATGCGCTAGCAACACGTTAGAATATTACACGAATGTAAGACTGGCAGCATGAATAGAAGTAAACGTTGAATGAATATGGGTTTTCCACGTGCCGAATCCGCCATTTCATTATGAGGCACGCCGTAGTGGGAGACTCCGGAATAATGTGGACCACCTAGGGATGTTTAACCGTGCTCCCAATGCACCGGACACAGGCATTTTTGCATTTCGTCCCCATCGAAATGCGGCCGCCGCGGCCGGGATTTGATCCCGCGACCTCGTGCTTAGCAGCGCAATGCCATAGACGCTAAGCCACCGCGGGGGTTGAAGAAAACGCAAGCTAAGTGAAAAGGAGATGTTTTGCTAGGAATCCTGTTTGAATCCTTCCATCGGACAATTTTATTTGTGTTTATTAATTAAAGACAACATCTTTTTTAGCGACTTTACCGCCGCTTTTCCGTATCGGGTATGTTTCAAACCTTTTTCCTGGGCCGATCTCGGAGGTAGTGCACAGCCGCGCCAATAGAATTACATCATTTTCAGGTTCGGGCTCTGTTATTAGACTGTTTTAGTATTGCGGAAATGGCAACACGCTAAACGCAATAAAATAGCGGCGTCAGACTGCCCATGCTCAGAACGCTGTTTCAGTTTTGCGGGTAGCGTGCGTCCGCTATTTTTCAAATATAGCGGAGACGCTAAACGCTCGCTAAGTTTTTAGCGTTGCAAACATGGTGGCACCCTCGGCCCGAGCGCTTGACATGCAGGCTCGTTTCAAGGCTTGGCGTGGATCCCACACGGCTAGTTTGGTTGTCGAGCTGCTCAGTTTGCTGCTTTGACTACTCGCAGCTAGATGGTTTTGCGCTTAGCATCGTTGTCTTACGCTATACTAAAACTCTATCGAACAGCGTTCCGCAAAGATTTAGCGTGCGTAACACGCTAACGCTAACGCAAGCATATTCCGCAATACTAAAAGTCTCTATTGTTTCGCGCTTTTAATATAGTTCCGTGATATGCTCGTGATGTGCCCCTGCGAATCCACCAAGATGTTACCGACAGATTTACAGAAAAGGGGGTTTATTTATACTATGTACATGGAGACTAAAAGTGGGGCAGCAGCAACAACGATGGACGAACCATAGACTTCACTTCTTTCTCCTGTTATCTGTTCAACGCTTCAGTATCTTAATTAGCTATGGGACAACTGGCTCATAAGAATATTTATGTCTGAGAAGATTTAAGATAAAAGGCATGCGTTGTCGGTGTTTTGTTTCATGACATTTGTTTGTGGGCTGCCATTCTCAAAAGTCTGAGGAATAATTTTATCACGAATGTAAGACCGAGGTATGGGCAGCTTTAGTGATAGAATGGCGTGGGAATATAACCCGCATATACCGCATGTCATATAGCATGGCGTGGCATATAGCACACATATACACCTAAATAGATGAAGGCAAAAACTTGCTTAGGAGTGTCCATATAATTGCTATCAGCAATAAAAGACGATCGTTGTGCGCACACACATTAGCGTTCCTACAGGGCAGCAGTGTGCATACCACTACATTACTAGAACCAAACTAGTTACCTAGGTGGTACATAGACTGCTTTTGAACGGACAGTCAACGTCTAGCTTTATCTATACAGTTTTATTGCAATACCAATATATGGGCACTCCAGGTGCATTTATACTATCGCCGTGAGGTTCCGTATAAAGTCCAAGGGCGATAACATCGTCGCCGCGCGCCGTTTGCTGTATGTGCGAGTGAAAGCGGGGAGGAAGCGCGCCGTCTTCCGTCGCGCGCAAGCCTCCGGGGGAAGGGAGGGAGGGGGGGGGCACGTTTTACTGCGGCGGCTGCTGCGCAAGGCGCGGCCGCGCGGGCCGCCTTCTCTTGAAAGCCATCTGCGACGGGGACGGAGTCCGCCGTGCGCTATATTTTCGCGACTTAGTTCGTGTTGATGCGAGAGGCAGCACGAAGGCCAATCCCCTCGCTGCTGCCGCCGCGCGTGCTCACTCAAGCGTTTTGACAGCGAGTTTCCGCGGTCATAGAGTGAGATGTGTTCATATTTGCTTGTGCGTGCGTGAAACCATGCTTGTTAATCTAGTTAGCGAGCGAATGTTTACAATTTTATATGGCCGATAAAACTACTATCCTTACTTCGTATAGCTGTCCACCAATTTCCTATCGCAATCGTGCTTCGGGCGGCCAGTCGTGCGGCAATATTGCGTGTATTCGCGGGCTTCTTTCACGCTCGGAAAAAAGTGGGGGCAGCTTAACACTAGTGGTGCGAAGTGTGAGCAAACAGCGAAGCTAGGTGGCCCTTCCCTAGCTGTAACTTAGCTTTTCATTGGCTTTAAAGGGACACTAAAGAGAAACAGGAAGTTCAGCTTTAATGGTAGATTATCCTATCACGATCACAGACATAGCATTCTTACTTCGAACAGAAGTTTAATAAGTTAGAAAATAGCGAAAAACTGAAGGAGAGGTGCTGACGCCCCTTCGAATTTCCCGCACTACACCTTCGTGACGTCGGAGATCACAAACGCAGCCCGGCCGCGATTGGTCGAGAGCGATTCATCGCTGTTAATAGAGCGCAAAATGAAATGCACTTTAAACGTACATAAACAGCATTTGCCAACTTTTTAAGCCGTTTCAAGCCAGGACGTAGAAGTTAAGCGCAAAATTAAATAAGTAATAAGAAAAAATGGCGTGGCGCTACATGCGGTCGTAATAGTTTCGTAGTTTCGTTTTTGCTCCATGCAGCATCGCGCGCACCTGTTCCGCTCTACACTGTTGCAGTGTTTGGTTGCGTGTTGCGTGGCTCCAAAAACGTTGACTTCGCGGGAAACAGCCAGAAAATTCCTCGTGCGTGTAGTGTTGAGGGTTGTATAAACGGCGCAAGGTGCTTGCTCAGGGGCAGCGGCAGTGTCGACCCGACTGTGTTCTTTCATGTGGTGCCGCGCGATGAGCCCGGGCCTTCGCAATGGCTCAGTGCTCTGCCGATGATCAAACGGCAAAAGAGCTAGAGAAACCGATGGTGTGCTCTCTGCATTTCTCGCCCTCGGATTATATATATAATCCTGCCCTCGGAAAGTATCTTGGCGTCCCCCAGAGGCCAGTCCTTTCTCGAGCAGCTGTCCCATCAATGTCGCCTTCATCAAATCCCCTACTGATGCCCCTGCAGCAGCAAACTGGCGGCTCAGTGAGTGCTGAATGTCATTAAAAAAAGACACGAAAAAACCATACCGAGCACGCGGGCAACTTTCTACGCTTGCTCTCTTGGGAACATCGTCGACTGGCGGACCGGCCGCCTCGCCTTCCGCCGACAAAAGCGAGGCTTCGTTTCCGTCGGCGCGGCCGGCTGCTCACCGCCATCGTACGCGGAAACACCTACTGCGCGAGCACGGAGGATCATTTCGTGCTCCGTTTCACTGAAGTCGCTCAAATGCAGTCCTGCTTCCCTGGCGAGCTCTTCGCTGCAAGGTTCAGCGTCAGCAACGGTATCCATCGCGGCCACAGAACACCTAAGCAAAAGTCGCAGCGAACGCAAACGCAGCGGCCATGCAGCCTATGATGGAGCGAGCGCCTCGGCCGTTTACGCAAGCGGTGACGTATCACGGCGTCCTCTGATTCGCTAAGAGCAATGAAATCTGTGACGACACTGCTTCAGCGCCGAATCTGGCGTGAGAGAAATTGAGGAAGAGATATTTGGTCTTTGTTTACGAATTTCTCCGCTAATAACTCATATTTTTGCACCCAACAAAACCTGCATGCATTCCTGAAGGTCCCTCTTTTATTCTAGCTGAACTTCCTGTTTCTCTTTAGTGTCCCTTTAACTTGGTTTAACTTGGCCTCTTCATTAGCTATAACTTGGCCTTTCTATTTAGCTCGGCTATTCTAGGCTTTAGGTGGTGGTGCTGGGGAAACTGTGGATCGGTGCGAAGTCTTCGAAGTCGCTCTCGAGTGGCAGCACGGCGCTTTTCGCGCCGCTCTTCCTCTTTTTCGGACGACCCATGTGCTGGGCGCAAACTCACGAGGCAAAGTGTGTGTCTGGCACTGTTCTGCGCCTCGGCGACGCGGAGCTATATAGTCTGGAGTGACGTCATTGCGTAGCTTCGCCCCCACGTGGGTGTAGGGAGAAGCTAGGCAGAACTACAACGGAGCTCGGCTAGAGTGACCTAGAATATAGGTCATTCTAGCTCGGCGGAGGAACGAGCGGCGCTGCTGCGGAGGTTAGGCAAGGCGTCCCTAGATGGCCTTGTGGCAGGATCGGCGGCGGGGCGAGGAAGTGGCGGCTGGTGGCGGCGCAGCTGGGGGGAGGAGGTGGCACTCCGTTGCTAGGCGACGCCCGTGACGTCATCGCCAGGCGGAGGAGTTTTCAGCGCACACCCCCGGCCTTCCTCCAGCTTTCACAGCTTCGCTGTTAAAACACTTTTATGTAGCACGTGTTGAGCAACAGGAAGCTGTTTGGATGTTTGCGATGTAATTTTCTCATTGACACTTTTCATCTACTGATAACATCTGAGAACTTGAATAATTATTAATGAATAACTATGTAGATAGGTGTAATGCAAAAACAGTCTGAGTATCTCCAAGCGACGGCAAACAGTATCACCTTGGTTCTGACCAGCTACATGGCATTTGCATATTTTAAAATGTTGGTGGATTATAGTTTGGACACCCTGTATATATATATTTACAGGGTGTCCCAGCTATCACGCAGCACGATTTAAAAAAAAAAGAGGAACGGCGTTACGCGAAGCCGACCTATAGTCGGGTACAACTTTAGAAGGCAGCGGCATTTTCCCCCTCAAAGGCGGATGCATTCGAGCCTCCACCAAGAGGCGCGCACTATAGACTTGCGTCATGCGCCGGACGGCCGGTGTCCCCGCCGACGGAGAACATAGAAGCCCACGCTTCACGCTGTGGCGAGTCACGTCAGCGGAACTATTTCTTTAGTCGCGGAGGCAATCGGCTGCTGCGCTTCGGTCATCTGGGCGGGGCCTCTCCTGTCTTCTTAAGTTGCACCCGACCATAGTGCGTATTGTTTCCAATAAAGTGGAGTAGCCGCCCGTAATTTTTTCGTTACTGAGATTTATTTGATTAATTGTAATTAATTATCTAACTCGAGAAGTAGTGTCCTAATTATCAAAGTGTCAATGATAAAGTTGTAGAGCAACATGAAAAACTCCCGATACAGCTTTGTGTCGCTCTATACGTGCTACATAAATGTGTTTTTCCGAATCTGAAAGAAGCCAGCGAATACACGCACAATTGCCGCACGAGTGGCCGCTCGAGGCACTTTGCGTGTATTCGCGGGCTTCTTTCACGCTCGGAAAAACACTTTTATGTAGCACGTATTGAACAACAGAAAGCTGTATCGGGAGTTTTTCATGTTGCTCTACAACTTTATCATTGACACTTTGATAATTAGGACAGTACTGCTCGAGTTAGATAATTAATTACAATTAATCAAATAAATCTCAGTAACGAAAAAATTGCTGGCGGCTGCTCCACTGTACTGGAAACAATACGCACTAGGTTTGCTTCGCGTAACGCCGTTCCTCTTTTTTTAAATCGTGCTGCGTGATAGCTGGGACACCCTGTATATATATATATATATATATATATATATATATATATATATATATATATATATATATACTGTTACGGGGAAAGAGGTTTAAATATATTTACAGGACATTTACAATGCGGCCACTGGCATACAAAACCTACAAGATGGAAAACCAAGCCGCGCGACATCAGAGAGCGTCGTCGTCATACGTACTGTCTGTCCTCAGCTTCGTCTCGAGCAGCGCTTGGTAACATGACCCCCGGCGGCGAAGGCGCCGTCCTGGTGCTGGCTGGATTGTCCGAGTGGTATCGCTTGAGGCGCGTGACGTGTACGACAGCGGTGGAAGGTCGAGACGTGGTGGAATCGAGGGGCGTGATTTCATGTGTGACGTTTGGCGCAAGACCCGGTACGGGCCAGAGTAAGGCGAAATCAACTTTTCGCAAAGGCCAACTGAGAAGAAGGGAAACCGAGGGGCTCGATTTTTGTGAAACACGACCATGTAGAACCCACACGCAATGAAACCGAGGATAGCATAGGGCTAATTAGCTGTGGTTGAAATTAAAATGTAGAAAATAATGAAGAAAACGGGAGGACGAAAGTGGACAAAAAGGTAACTAATCGCCGGCGTAATGCGAAGGTTGTGGGTTCGGTCCCCACCCGCGAAAAGTTATCTTTCCCTCCGCTTTCATTTCCCCTTGTCTCTGTTATCCTCTACATTTTCAAATTATCAATTGCAACCACAGCTGATAATTACCCCTATGCTTTCTTTCGTTTCATCTTTTGCTGGCTTCATCGGGTCGTAAGTATATATATATATATATATATATATATATATATATATATATGTGTGTGTGTGTGTGTGTGTGTGTGTGTGTGTGTCACTTTATGAGCAGGCACATGGAGCTAGTGCTTTTTTATGTAGATCGTGATCCGAGACTATGTAGATACTGGCAATGCCATTTAAGGTGTATCTGGTAAAAAAACGAAGCCCGTAATTAGCAAAGTCCCGTGCAAACGGAAGTGCCACTTAGTACACTCATGTGAGCCTAAAGCGACAATAAAGGGAAATGAAAATTTTGAGACATATTAGGAAAAAACTAGGAGTGTGAGAATATTCGAAATTTCGAATACGAATCCAATAGTATTTGCTTTCGATTCGTTTTCGATTCGAGAATACCCTATTTCAAGGATAACAACATAAGGGATATCAATATGTGAATAACACGAAGTCCAGGTCACCAATACGTGGAGGTTGCCGTTGCAGACGATAGCGGCCGCCATATTTATTTGAGAAGACCTTGTTCGGGCACGGAGTAATAACAGTCCTGGCTGCTGGCTGGATGGCGTTCTTTCACATCGCGCGCCGAGCTGATCATCCTTTTTGTCGGTGGTGGCGCAGTTGAAGATGGCACTGCAGCAAGCGCTCATTAGAGTCTAGAGTTCCAGTTGCAAGTGGTGACTGTTCCCAGTGATTATTATGTTGCAGGATAGCCTCGGTTACTGCGTTGAGGGCACAGCTGCTGAGCGAACGCATAGAGTAACTCTTACTTGCTCGATATTTTCCCGCCATTCAGTAGGAATGACTCACCTTCAGGCACCCTGCGAATTTGTTGTCCTGATTTAGGCCAACCCGTTTATTATTTGGACAATCTCACCATCTTTGCGTCCACTTTAAAGCGACTCCACACTACGAGTATGCTCCTTCGACATGTCGTTCCCGTTTTTCGTTATGGACATTCTCGGCGTGCGTCAGATGCGATCATCTATCAGTTTTTTTTTTCTTATTAACGTGCTCCTCAGCTGAGCGGTACACTTGTTGTGATCGATATTAAGCTTATAAAATAATGTAAATGAGTAAATAATGGGAAAAATAATGTAAATAAGGCTTCCTTTTCCTTTCTTTACCAAACGGGCTAAATGCTACCTTTATATTTAATTTTACTTGAAAAAAAAAGAAAGACATTACATATTTGATTCGATACTCTAAGGTTGCCTTTCTCGAATATTTGTATGCTATTAGGTTCGGCAGTGTCACTGTTCGGGCATCCCCTACAATTTATCCCACTACAATGCCCCCATCCCCCTACTCTCTTACCCACAATTTAAATTGCTTCTGTTTGAACACTTGGGGATGACTGCCACTGCAGATGCACTCGGCGACACAGCTATGTGACTGGCAAGTGTCCTACTTGGCATAATTAAATTTCCCTGAGACCGACATTGGGCGCCTAGCTTTTGTGTTCATCTGTTTTGGGACCTCAGATCACAGATTTCCCCAACTTTTCTTTCCAGGCACGTTAATTTGGCCCCAACGGAACAACTGGAAGAGACGACGACGACGACGACGACGATCGACACCGAGACATCGTCATCGCTCTTCGGCTCAAGCAAGCCGTCGCGCGGCTGGCCAAGCCGCAAGAGGTCGTCTGGATCAAAGAAAGCCAAGTCAGCGGAAGCGCACGGGTCGTCGGTGGCTGCGGCTGACTTTGGGGTATCCGTGGAGGAAACCATCCTGTCCAAACCATCGAAGCACCACTCAAGCCCAACCAAGTCGAGCTCGGTGCCAGACCTACCTCCGATGCAGCCGCCACCACCAGACGCGCCGCTGCCGGAATCAAAGGCCGTCACGAGCGAACGCTCCTGCGGATTTAAGCGACATCAGCACGTTCCGTCCGCCCCTGTCCAGTCTCCAGAGACGGGTGGTGACGGCGGCCTGCCTCGCAGCATGACGCCGGCCGTTGTAGCCCCCGAACAGCCGTATACCACTCCGAACAAGAAGATGCCGGACCTCATTGCGGCAGAGTTAGCAGAAGCCCTGCCATCCGAGACAAAGGGTGTCGCGAATGACCACCCGAAAGCAACCAAGTCGTACCATCATGCTCCCGTCGCCCCCGCTCAGACTCCCGATTCTGCCAACCACGAAACCTGTAGCCCGCCGTTAGACGCCGAGTCATCCCAAGAGCCGCCTACCGCATCGAAGAGGATGCCCGAGCAACCCGCACCGGCTGCCAGTGACCGATCGCCGGAGACGCAGCATCAGCACAGCGCTCTTGTTCCGATAAACGGCATTGTATCTGAAGCGACGCAGCTCTCTACACGTAAGAGAATTCTCGGCGTGCTCATGGTAGTAGATTCTCGCAAATGGAGAAAAATCACGCAAGGTATGCGGTTATATACACAGCACGGCGCGAATTGAAGAATTTGCTATATTTTGAGAGGTGGCTTAGAGGATACGGGGCTCCTCGATCGAGCACCTGCTCATTCGACCCATCTTTTCTGCATGGTACGAACACGTTCTTACATGTCAGGAACCCAAAAACAGTCGCGTCCTCTTTCGGCGCATACTTAAAGCGCATACTTAAATAATTATCTTGGTTCTTCCGTTCTTCCGGGGGTAATGTATACTCCGTCGTGTAGAGGTTTATTTTTCGAAGGGTACCTTTCTTTCCGTCTATTTGTCGAGAGTTTGCTGGTAGTGCGGCTACAAGTGCCAGTCGAACATAATGACGCTCACTATAGTCAGTGACAGGTCGAGAACGCAGCGGCAAGTGTTCCTTGTACGTGTGTGCAGTGTGTCCCAGCTTAACTTTAGCCAAACGGTTCAACGAAAGAATTAATAAAGAAGCTGGGTGCAATATACAATTAAAAGACTTACGGTATTCGGTCGTCAGACCTCTGAAGACCGCACACCATATGTCTTGAAATTGTCTCACTTGGCTAAGGTTAGCTGGGACACCATATATATGCACCAGCGAATCACCTCGTCTATAGTCCTCCTCCCCTTTCCTATCCCTTGTTAGCCGTGTCCTCGGACATGCTCGAATTTCTGGGACGCTTCCCTTGTGACACCCATCACCCTGCTGAACAGCTTTTTGCATCAGTTGCGAGTGATAGGTCTGTGAAGGGATCTGTTGGGCCTGTTTGACCTTTCTTAGTACACCTCGGCGGTATCGTGCACCCACAAAGAAGAGGGGGAGGCATGGGCGTTGGCGAGGAGGTACTTTGCACAGGGGCTCGCAAAAGTTCTTCCTCGAAATGCTCCCGTCAAACGAACCGTTTGTGCTGTGATTTGTCTTCGTCCCCATACGTGGTGATCTTGGCTGTTCGTGCATGTGGTGCGTGACCCATTGGTTCAGGCAAGTCACCGCATAGTCATTCCTGTGTTGTGCATTAGGGAAGCGCTTCTTGAGAGACATAGAGAATAAACATCTTTATTACGTGAATGTAGCTTTGGAGAGGCGTCCCCATTCTAGAATGCCTTGAGCTCGGGCCGCGTCCTGGGCCCTCGTGATCAGCCGTTGTTAATCCTCGAGGTCAGAGCTGGCCAAGGTCGGAGCTGGCCAAAAACGTAAGAACCAAGATGATTCTTTAACTATGCGCCCAAAGCTCGTTGGTTTGATAAGAGTTCGAAGGATTTAGTGGTACCTGTCTGAAACGTAGCCCTTACTATATGCCCAAGGGAGCCCGGTTTCTCCACAGAGGCGGCATTGTGGAGAGAATTGTGTAGGGCTATAAGGTGATTTCTGTTTGGGTTGGGGTATTGACTTGTAGAGCTCGGAGGCATCTCTCCTGCTCTCTAGGTAGTGACTTGTGCGGGGGAGGGTAGGTTCTGCGGGTTGCCTTGTAATGTTGTCTGATGTCTTGGTACGGGACTAACGCGTTTGGGACTCGGATTCCCTGGCGTTGGCTCGGCGAGTCAAATCTCGAACCACGAGGTTGGCGATCTCGCTGCCAGGAATGCCGCGGTGGGCTGGCGCCCAGGTGATTATGACTGGTCTCGTTGGCGGCTTTTGACTGATGATTCTACCGCTAGCGAAGCTGCGACACGCCTGTTGAGAGTCGGTCACTATGACTTCAACCTCTGTTTGGGAGAACGCGAGGGCGATGGCCGCTTCCTCAGCTTGGAGGGGATTGTTTCGGGGGAATGAAATGCTGCACTGATGTTCTTTGTTCACGAATACGGTGGCTGTTGTGGCTGCTCGTCCGGGGTAAGAGGCCGCATCCGTGCATGCTGTAAAGAGTTGACTCCCGTATTGCTTGTGTATGGCCCGATCCCGTGCCTTCCTTCTCTGCGCGTGGTGCACTGGGTGCATGTTGCGATGTTGCTCCGGATGGCATGGAGTTAGCCTACATTCCCAGGTGGTGGGTGGCTTCGCGGGGCAGAAAGCCCCAGGTATGAGAGGATGGACCTCCCCTTTTCCGTGACCACCAACCTTGTTCGCTGGCTGGAGAGATGTGCCTCGATTAGCTCCTCGGCCGTATTGTTCACTCCTGTACTCGCGGACAACTTTCTGTGGCAATGAAGGGAAAGCTATGGAGACAAAGCGCTCACAAGTGAGAGCGCTTCTGAAAAAGAGTCCCGTGTACAAATCCGCGTTAGTTTAGGCTGGGCAAAAGAAAACGAACACCTTATTAGCAACAGTTAAATACGGCTGAACACACCAGTCAGTGTAAAGGTTTACTTATTTTGGGGCTTTTCCCTTCTGCGTCTCAACAAACACGAAACCGTCGCACGTGGCAGCTGCGTTGATTCAGCCAGGCGCGGATCCAGGGGGGGATGTCCTGACCCCCCCCCCCCCCCCCTCCCTCAGATTTCTGCATCGCCCCTCGCTGACAGGGTGACGGCCCTGTCGAAAAAAAAGGGGCTTCCAGCGTTGTTCAAAAGTATTTTTCGCAAGTACCAGTGGTAGCAGCCATGTAGAAGTAAAGCTACCTCGCTAATAAGGTTAGCTGTTTTCTGTAGGGGTGCGGTGTCTCGAAGTTGCCGTAGTTAAGTTTTCTCAAAAACACCTTGGACCTCCTGGTGCCGGCCGTGCCCGTCGGCGGCGACGAGCGAACGAGGGAACGTCCCTTTTGTCAAGCACGCCCACGTCCGCGCGAGCGCCTTCGCTCCTGATTAACTTAGAACCCTATCGGGGTGTCATCGGTTGTCTATTTTTTTATTGTTACCTGGAAAAGACAGGGGTGCGGGGTAGCGCGTTCAGGCCGGAGAAAGAAAGGTAACAAAGCGGAGAGGCGTCGACAGCAACAATGTGAATACAGACAACGTGAACACAGACAGCGAAAGCAGGACAGTGCAAAAGTGCATAACTTGTGTGTCGCAGGACCATGAGTCCAAGGAAGAACGTAACCTTGTCTGTAGTAGCTCAAGTCGGCGAAACTTCAGGTGATGATGATGATGAATATAATTTAATGGCATCCCCTCTGAAACGAGGCGGCGACAAATAGTCACTTAGCCTTCTTGATTTAATCAGGTATGCTATACATGTTTTACTGCGAGGCTGTACATGCCTAGGCAAAACGACCGTGATATGTTGTGCCTTGCGCATGTTCAGTGCGGACGTAGCGGACGTTGTTTTCAAGAATGAAATTCAGTCGTTAGTCCAGCCACCTACCTGTCGCTTTGTAAATGTCTGCTTCTCGATTTTTTCCATTTCCAAGTTTGCTAGCACTTTTCTAGTATAACCATGTACCAGCGAGCCCAACAAGCCACTCTCATGACTTCATTTTTTTGTTCCTTGGGCTCTTTCCTAAATCGGTTTCCTTTTACAGTCCGTACGAACGTGTGTGCGCGGACGGCATAGTTTACTACACGATCAAGACACGGTCCCTTTCCAAGTGCATCAAGAACGGTGTTCCACCCGGTGATGTGATCGCGCTATTCGGAACACTACCGCCTTCGGAGGGACATGGGAAGAGGATTTCTAAGATTCTGATTTCGGAGACATGGAGACAAGTCAGGCCCTGACAAGGTTGGCTCAGGTTGACGTGCCTTCAAGGTCATCATTGCCGCTTGGGACCAGCTCTGCTGCGTCAACACATCCACCGAGCTGGATTGTTGGTAGAAGCCTTTTGGCGTGACGTGGTTCGTCATGTTCCGAAGCGGAGCAAGGTAAACTCGGAAACCGGACGGGTGGTCTATCTCGACGACGCTTCGGTTCCAGCTGGAGTGCACGACGTGCTGGTCAAGCGACCTAAGTTCGCCCAGCCACCGAGCTTGCGTGGTTACCAGCTTCTAGCCACTGTTCGGGAGATATCATGAAAGCGCCTTCCGAGGAGAAGGAAAGGTGCCAATCAGAAGGTGTTGAACAACTGCGGAATTCAGGACCTTCTCGTGGTCCCTCGAAAAAGCTCATGCGGCCTGTTGTACGTTTCCTCGTTGACAATGACCTTGGAATTATGCAGTCCGATAAGGAAGGTGGGTTTGTTGTCCTACCGAATACTTTGTGCAGTAAGAAAGCCAAAGAAGCTTTGAACAAAAACTTCAAGGCAGTTTGCGTAAAACCAGAAAAAGTGAGAAAAAAGTGCTCTGGAGCTTCTGGAGAGGCTTAACCTGGAGCTTTTAGAAAAGACTGTTAAGAAGAGGAATGCTGATGGGCTTTCCACTTTTTCACCGTGAAAACACACAGGCCTGACTTGTTTCCATGTCCCCGAAATTAGAATCTTCGAAATCCTCTCCCCATGTCCCTCCGAAGGCGGCAGTGTTCCGAATAGCGCGATCATATCACAGGGTGGAACACCGTTCTTGATGCACTTGGAAAGGTACCGTGCCTTGATCGTGTAGCCCGCACACACACGTTCCTACGGACTGTAGAAGGAAACCGATTTAGGAAAGAGCCCAAGGAACAAGAAAATGAATTCATGAGAGTGGCTTGTTGGGCTCGTTGGTACAAGGTTATACTAGGAAAATGTCAGCAAACTTGCAAGTAGAAAAAAATCGCGAAGCAGACATAGACAAAGCGACAGGAAGGTGGCTGGACTAACAACTAAATTTCATTCTTGAAAACAACATCCCCTAAGTCCTTACTGAACATCCGCAAGGCACGACTTATCAAAAACACAGTCAAACCTTATCTATACACGGTTACACTGACCAAGAAATAGAAGCTCTTTATTGGCAAGGAACACAAATGGCGCGCTTACACACTTCTCGGGGCCAAGGTGGCTGCCCTGAGAACCATAGCGACAGAAGAAGGTTTGTGGCTGAAGCTTGCTGGAAGGTTCTTGCAGCGTTCCTTGATTGCACTTGCTACTGAGGACCCATTCGGCATTGACATTTCAATTCCTTTTTTTCCCCTTCAAAATCTATCTTGTACCACTACCTATAACTGCAAGAGATCCGGTCGCATCAATTTCTTCTCTGCTTTTTTCTCCAGCAGTACTCCAAACGTCTCTTGCTTATCTCGACTGCTGACTGGTTGACGGTTCCGTGCACTTAAAACCCAAGCGCTTCTGGAAGGTGTACGTTACCTGCGCTTCTCACTGGGTGAATCCCTTCGCCTTCCATCAGCGTGTGATGAGTGGTCTCCGGATTTTGGCTGCAGCATCCACATGCCTAATCTAGTTCAGAATATTTGCTCCGGTATGCTTTTGTCCTTAGGCAACCGGCTCGAGCCTCAATAAGCGAGGCACGGCCCTTTGTTTTATCCTACAGATTTTCCCTTCTAATATCTTTTTTTGTCATTCTTGTAAATCTCCACGGCCATTTTTGTTTCCATTCCTTGCATCCAATTCACTGTATCTATATATCTAACTTTCTTTCTGATGACTCCTGGTTGTCTGTTTACAGTTTAAATTATCCTGTACTTCGTTGCCAACTTTCTTGAACTCTTCCTCCATTCTGTGTCTACGCTTTTCAAGTACAGATAGATACTTGTGCACTTTAGCCGCCCATTTATTTTCAGTCATGTACATGAACCAACTAAACTTAGAGACTTAGATAAATTATCAGGCAGAGCCGCCAAGCTGTGCCTGATAATTTATCTGGCACAGCTGTGTTGCTGCGTTCAGCTGCGTTGGGCAACGTTCTTTTCCTGTAAGTTTGGAGAAACCGATACCTGGCTTCGCTACAGGTGTTGCACTAGCCCTGTAAGAGGCGGGTTTATCGTGAGCAGAAACGCGGAATTTATGTAAATAATAAAGGCTACTATAATCATCATCATCATTCACCGAACCTGACCCCCCCCCCCCCCCCTCAGAAAAAAGCTGGATCAGCCACTGGATTCAGCGTCTGTTCCGAGCAACCACAAGCACTGTCAAACGCTGCCGGACTACTTTGCGCGGTAACACATGTGCAGCAGCCACGCGCCCGTAGCTTTCCCTTCATTGCCACAGAAAGTTGTCCAGGAGTATAGTCGTAGTCGGCGTTCTGTGGACGTACTTATCGGCAGACCCATCGCAGGCTCATATGCTTTTTTATCATTGTGTCGATTTTCTTTAAAGTTCTGTTGTGGTAAGTAGTGCGTTTGGAATAGCGTAAGTTATTCGAGACACGACGAAGGCTTGTGTCCATCTCCCCCATGCCTGTTGTCTTGGTTGCTGTTCGCCGGATCATGTGGGTAACTTGGGCTTTTGTATTCTTAAGCGTGTTGATTAATATTGTGTTGGTGCGATCCGACTGGAAAACCATTCCCAGTATCTTTACGCTCTGAGACGGAACGATGATGTGTCCCTCCAGGTGTATGTTGATAGTGGGCGAGTCGGATGGGCGTGCTTCTTTAGCGGTGAGACCAGGAGTATCTCCGACTTTTGCGGGGCGCAGGTGAGGCCGCTCGCCACGTCTGGCGCTTCATGTAAGCAGCTCTGCACTGCCCCGATTGACCCTGTGGATGACTAGATGAAGCACGGCGGAATATATATGGCAGGCACACCAGGCTGTTTTGGGAGGAGCCTCTCCGGCATTTTTCACTTGTCACTGACTACACGGGTTCTATTGCTGGTGCTCTGCGCTTGCGTCACAATACAGGGTGTCCCAGATAACTTTAGCCAAGCTTAAAAAAAAAAAACGAATCTCGTCACTTTCACCTTTCTTCAGCGCCTAGGACTGCAAATAACAAACCGTTGAGCCTGAAAATATTTTCTAAGGTGTTTTTTTTTCTCATGTTCCGTGCATTTGCGCCACAATACTCCGGGAGCCACGAAGCGCCAATGGCAGGTGGATATTGCTAACCACGACGCCGAGCTAACTCGAGATATCGAACGCATGCGACAACGGCGAGCCCGGGAGGCGGCGTTGCGGTTAGAGCTGCATCAACGTGGCAATAGCGGGAACGCGTTCGCTAACGACGTCACTAACGGCGCTGCCAATGGCGCGAGCGTTTGGGTGCGACGTAGAGAACCACGTAACTGGCGGCGCAGCCAATGGAGACGTAGGTCAGCAGTCCGCATGCGCCGATGTGCACTCCGAGACGAAGCAGCTCTCTGCAGATAGAAGATCCTCCCACACACTGATACGGATGTAGCCGGGTATCCTGCCCATAACAGGGTGAAAGAATGGTCAGTAGCTGGTCGCGGTTTGCCGCTGACTGATCATCGTGCCCCCATAGCGTTTGATCAGAGGCCTTTTAAAGGAGGTAGTAAATGACTCTGGTTTCAATAGAGCTGCATTTTGCTTGCCTTTCGCTTTGAATACTTGTTCCTGCTTTCGGATGTAATCCTTTCTCTCTTTTAATCGATATTCCTAGGTATTTTTTATTCTTCAACCTTGGAATTTTCTCTTCCTTGTATTGTGATCATCTAATCACAGGCATCATTGAACACTATAAGGCCTGATTTCTTTCCTCTGAACCTAAATCCAAGAGCGTCGCCTGCTCTCCGCAAACATATACCAGAGGCTGATTATCTTTTTGGCTATCCGCAAACAAAACAATGTCATCTGGGAATGTTGCTCTACCTCCGCACCTCTACCAGCGACGTTACTCTGTATACCTCCACCACCGTCTTCTTTATACGAGACATTATATCCAAACTTACGTGAATATGGCTTTCTTTTCATGCCTATCATGTACACCATAAAGAACATAGGTGATAAGGTGTAACCCTGGCGCAGTCCTTTTAAATGTAATCTGTCTCATCGCTAGTTATGCCAGGCAGCCCCACTTGGGACGAAATACCGGTGACGATGCTGACCCAAAATTTTTAGGCAGCTTTTCATGTCGTTCAGATTTTGGCGCCATGCTTTACCTACGTAGTAACTTTGGTAGATTATTAGGGCATAAAGAACACCTAGTAGATAGACTACGAAATCAGGGCCACCTTAGTGTTGACATTGCTTGGGGGAGCCATGAACTTAAAAAAAAATGATGTGGATGGTCTGAATCTACTTTTTCTTGTGATGACGAATTCTCTTCTGCAAGAATGCACTAAGTTCCGAAACTGTACAGGCTCTTTCGTAGATAAAACCGAACACGTCATAAGCGCATTTTCGCTTCTCCCCCGTATGGTGCTGCAGATTTCTGGCTCGGGTGCCGTCAAATTGCTACTTTCATGCTTTTACCTTCAAGGCCTTCGTCATTTGCTCCTTATAGCCTGGATTTATTAGAATTAATATGTTCGTATCGCTTATTTTAACAAGATATACGTGCTAATATTGTGAGTGCGATCCAACGTACGACTATGGCCAGTACGAGCCATACTGATTACCATACCAATCCAGTCGCATCCAAGAAATTCCCAGTATGTCCTGTCAGACAGTCACAGGAGCTATCTTAAAGGAGCGTCGCAAGTTGTATCAGAAGCCGCGTGATAATGTTAAGTTATTGCTTTAATGTTATCGGTCAATCAATCAATCAATCAATCAATAACCCCTTCAGTCACGAATTATGATAGACTTTCGATAAATGTATGAAATTTACAAATATTTATGCCAAGGTACTGCATGCTCCATTGAAAGCAAATCTAGGTAGTGGAAGGACTCCTTGTGCATATTATGATGACTCATTATAATTATAGAGTTATCGAATATCTGCTTAGTGATCAGTCAGTCATACTACGTTTCTTCATAAAATAAATTTAGTAAACCGCTCGAATTACATACACAATTTAATTATTCGCTGCAAGCATTACTAGAAAGGAAAAAAAGTTATTTCACAGCTGCTACCAAACCGCTTCACGTCGAACAGCCCGTCAAACACGGTAGTGCCTTCACCAAAGCGGTCGTCTATAGTGACACATTGCACTCAGAAATACAATGGAGGTGCATTAGGTAAGCGGAATTTTCAAGTTACTGTAAGCATAATGTTCGCGATCTATTCCTTGACACCACTGCAGAGAAATTGCGAAAATAAGTCGCGTACACAAATGTGTACGCCGTGACTGAAGGGGATAACTTATTATAGTTTTCAAGTGAAACAGGGGAGTTTGAGAGAAAAAAAAAAGCTGCTTAAACGACCGCTTGCCAAAGCCCTCGAACCTAAAAAACGGCAGTGACGCTTGGGTCATAAACATGAGGCAAAATATAGCACAATAAGCCTGATGCAATTAATTTAATATATATTACATTAGATACCTTGCATAATTTAGTTCAATCGAATACATGATTGTACAAAACTAATAAATATTACAACACTGTGACTGTGCTCAAACAAGCACCCGGAAAATAAAACATTGATTCGAATATCGGTTACGCACTTGTATTGCGCTGCATTCGAGAAAACATGTTAATGAAATAAATGGTACAGCATTGTACACACAAGAAAGTATGCACGTAAGTACTCGTATATCTGTAGGGTTACTAGGAACTAACTCCCGAATAAATGTAGTACGGTAGTAAAAGACAGTGTTTATGTTTTCGTATATTACAGTATTCAAACATTTCGGTAAAATGTTTCGTAGTCAAACTGTAAATAGTTCTACATCGAGGTATGAGAAAAACGTTGATTTTTTTTTTAGTTTCATACGGTGTTCCATCTATCATTTGCTTTACCATATGGAAAAGCAAATGACAGTTTTTATTTATTGTACTTGAAATACCTTACATAGCCCAAGTGGGGCATAGAGTAAGGGAGGCGATACATGAAACGTTTACATAGGTATAGCATAACGAAAAAAAAATGGTAAACATTGTAAATACTATAAACGCAGTATTATCAACGTAAAACCACATATGCTAATGAAAATAAGTAAGAATTATTACAATGAGTGTATAATAAAGATAGAGTTAACTCTGCAACCAGGCGCATCATCTGATATACAACCATTCAAACATACATACAGGTGCTGATTGATTTCGTGCCAGTGCTTAAATTTTTGCTCCTGTCGCTCAGTAATTTACTATTGCTTAAAGGCGTCTTCTTCTTCTTTTTTTTTTCCTGGCGACTATTCTATGCGCAGCCACAAATGCTTCCACGGATCTTTGGGTCGTGCCATTTACGGGTTCACTTCCAGCAATCACCGAGTCCCCGATCAGTGCCTCGGGGGCAGGATGTGCGAGCGTGCCATTCGAGGTGGACGTCGCACCTGCTCCACAACACGCTGCCCAACAGGAACCACAGAAGGCGAGTTGTGCCGACGCGTAAAGGGCGCATTCACACAAACGAATCGCGAGAACAAATCGGTTGCTTGTGTCGCAAAGCGAATGTTTCGAGCCAGTCACTCGAAAGGGGGGGAGGGAGGCGGCACCCTAATTTTTAAAGCTTTGCGATAGTAGTCGAATAGCTGCGAAATCAATAACCGACTCGTCGGAGCTGTATATCAAAACGCTTGGACGCTTATTTTACACGTGATTTTGCACGAACGCATGTACCATAGTGCCTAGAATATTCTGGACAATGTGCAGGGTGTTTTATTTTAGAGCTAACAGAATTTTGAAAAATCACCTGTGGCGTGTAGCACAGTCCATTCGCTGAGCTGGAGTACTCTAACAAGCACGTGAAATCCAAGTGCATATTAGACGAATTCCTAAAATTTCCCCAATTACATTTACACTAATTGCTTAACGGCCTTAACTATTTACGAATATTAGCGGGTGAGCTTGCAAGACATACCCGCGTAGAACAATTGTTTTGGGTGATACTAGTTTCGAGATTTCAGTTTCAGTTTAGAATACGCGGGGAGCCCGAGCATGAAAATGTGACAAGCACCGAGATACATTGCATGCATGCGGCTGCACGAAAGGACGACGTGCTAGCAGGTGCCGATTCACGTATGGCTTGAATAATTTGTGATTTCGATTATTAAAGTACGCTATGCGGAAAGCTGACATAGCTGTTGTTGGTGTCCTTCGTTTTCCTTGTTTTTGATCACGAAGACTTGCAAACTCGTTAGATGCGAAAGCCGGCTCAAGTTCGCGAACAGCGCCAATCCCGAGAACTGGTGTCGTGCTTACCGCAGGAGGCGCTTGCCGAAGGAAATATCGCTCGGAGCATGTCCCAGCTGAGAAAAATCACCGAAAGTCGCAATTTTACCCGAAAGCGATACCATTGAAAGCGATAGCAAACTGTTAGACACGAAGTAAGGTTCATAGTTTTATCGGCCGTACAAATGTTAGCAAACATTTGTTTGCTAACAAACAAGCATAGTTTCAAGCGCACACTACGAAAAATGAACATATGTCACTCGATGACTGCTAGCAATTGCTGTCGCAACGCTGGTGTGGTGAGGAGCACGGCAGTGGCGAGCGCCGCGTGCTTGCACTAAAGCGAAGACTTCGTACTACCACTGGCTTGACCATTTCAACCATTCCGCGTCTCCGAAACACATATTGATCATCATCACCATCAGCCTAATTTTATGTCCACTGCAGGACGAAGGCCTCTCCCTGCGATCTCCAATTACCCCTATATTGCGCTAGCTGATTCCATTTTCCAACTGCAAATTTCCTCATTTCATCACCCCACCTAGGTTTCTGCCGTCCTGGACAACGCTCCCCGTCAGCTCAATTCAGTTCTTTATTTCAGACAACAGAGTCTCGGAAACAAGGGCAAAAGGCAGATGTGCTCTGCCTGACGGGATCCCAGCACCCGAATGCACATACCCAGGGCATGCAGCAACGGAAACAAGAACATCATACACTATCGTTACATACAGAACACAGTTTTACGCAAAGTAAACGAAACAGGGTGCATACTTTTGCAATCATAAAGAAAAATTAATACAAATAACGAAACCCGAGGAACATAAAAATTTCTGTATTCACAACCTGTTAATCATAAGAACAGGAAAGGAAGCAAGCTTTAACATTCTTTTTTAAAGAGCCCAGGGACACACATTTCTGAGTAATTTCTATGGCCTGTGCTGTTGAAAAGACTCGAAGTTAAGTATGAAAGCATTTGAGCTCCATTGTTGGTCCGCACAAGTGGAATTCTGTAATGGCCGTTCTTTTGTTTGCTCAACACAACGTTTATAGATACTTTTTTATTTAAAAATGTTGGCTCAACAACCCTTGAACAGTGCAACAGTGGAGCCGTGGACTGCGCAAGCGGTACGTACCATCAGCACCGACAGATAAAAACTCGTAGGTCAGATTCGGTTCTGTGATTTCTATGCGTTTGTTGAGGCGCTACGTTGCTAATCAAGCGACTTTTTTTACGTTGGCTTCGGTTACTGATAGTGCGTACATTTGCGTGCCTTCCCGTTATTAACACGCGCTGCGAGTTGGTAAATTATACGTGGTGTCCTTCACAGGAAGACGTGGCCTTCCGATGTCGTCCCAGTTTTCTGGTTGTAAAAGCTACTCGTGATATACGAAAACGCCACAGTCGGAGCGCGGTATGCTTTTTGGATGGAACAATTTAAAGTATATGCAACTACGCACAAATGCTATGGTCAAATGGTCACGCTAAACACGCGGCCATTTAGTTGCAGTCGGGTGGTTTCGGCTTTCACGCGCATTTTCCCCAATAAATTTTCCCAATTAATTTCCCCAATGAACTTTCCTCAATGAAACATTTCAAGGTTCGGTTACTTCAGCTGCGAGACGCAAGTACTTATCAAGCTCGCAAAGCGAACGTCCACACAATACTGGGAGTTCATTTTTAAGTTTTACGGAATTTTTAAAAATCGCCTGTGGCAGGTAGCATAATTTTTAACATTGAGCTGGATTACTCGAAGAGGCTGGCACTAGTAGCCCGAGAAATCGAAACACATATTCAACTAATTAACAAAAATTGACTAATGAACGCCTTAGGTAAATAATTTATGACACAGTGTAATTTACGAATTGTAGCCGCTGAGTTTGCAAGACGCATCCACTTGAAATGCATTTCTACGATGACTCAAGTTTCGAGACATTATTTCCCAAAGTGTTGGACAAAATACATGGGCGTTCTAGTTATATTGGTACACCAATGCATAAAACAGCATTTTGGTAAAAAAGTAAGTGGAACAACGGTGCATTTTTACGGCGAGTTTGATGGCGCATATTTCTGAACTGGTGTCATTCTAGAAATTCATTCCAAGTGGACACGCCTGACAAGCTCACCGGCTACAATTCTGAAATTGCAATATGTGTCATAAAGTGATTAACTGAGAAGTTAATTTGTGAATTTTTGTTAATTAGTTTAATGTGGTTCGATTTCTCGCGCTACTAATGTCAGCCGCATAATGAATAACCCAGCTCAATGATAAGAATTATGCTACCTGCCATAGGCGATTTCTAAAAATTCCGTAAAACTTAAAAATGAACACCCTGTATAGTGTAGTGAATATTCTACAATAGCATATTTAACGCTTTGAGTGGGAATAAACAGCATCGTCAATTTGTTTTCGAAGCATCATTGCGCGATACGCATTATTTAAACAGTTTTATCTCACTTTTCTGATGTATTTTTCTCCCGCATAGAAACCAATAAAACTTCAAGGTGTTGCAGACTTTGTACCCTTACTGCAATTGTATTAACCGTAACATTAAAAGGTAATAGGATATTGCACTTACTTCAGTGCATTGAATTTTTTTTGGTTTATACTGGTCGTAACATATCGCAGTATTCTAAGAAACTAATTCGCCATAAGCACCCTTGCCTTTCCTTGGTTCTCTCTCTCCCGCTCCTGTAAAACACATGCAACAGTGTGAAAAGCAGGCAAACACCTTGTTTGTATAAGCAGTAGATAACACATTATACAAAAGCTGATCAAAATTGTACAGTGAAATCAGCCGGTTGCATCCCTTCCTGTGAATGATAGCATCTTTTCAAGTCCGGGCGGCTCTTGCACGTCCACAACCAATAATGTGTGCAGACGCATCATGAGGTAGCCCGTGCCCAACAAGAGAAGGCAATGTTGCTAATAAGTTTGCAATTACATGTATTACTGCATAAACTCGTATAACCATACCCCATCATTACTCAGCCGAGCTTGCTCCGACTCATATTCTCCAATATTCTAGTCAGACGAGCTTGCTCTGACTGATATTCACCAAAATTACACTCAGCCGAGCTTTCTCTGGCTCATATTCACCAAACTTCTACTCAGCCGAGCTTGCTTGGACTCATATTCATCAAAATGATACTCAGCCGAGCTTGCTATGACTCATATGCACCAAAATTTTACTCAGCCAAGCTTTCTCTGACTCATATTCACCAAAATTCTACTCAGCCGAGCTTGCTCTTACTCATATTCATCAAAATTCTACTCGGCTGAGCTTGCTGTGCCTTATGTGCACTAAAATTATGCTCAGCCGAGCTTACTGTGACTCATATTCACCAAAATTCTATTCATCCGAGCTTGCTCTTACTTATATTCACGACAGTTCTACTGGGCCGAGCTCGCTCTTACTCATATTCACCAACATCTGCCCAGCCAGGCTCACACGAACTCAGCCTCACGGTTAGGTCCAAGTCTTAGTGAGCTGACGTTTGAGTGAGTTCACCGAGCTATGTGTACTGTGAGCGGCCGTATATGTGAGTGCCCGTATTAGTGTAACCGATCGCTAGTGCCACCTCCGGCGCCTCCTCTACGCCTACATGACACCAGGCCCAAGCGATGCCCGGGCTCGTACGCTCGCTCTTTCTCTCTTCTGGTCCCGCCGCCGCCACGGACGGTCGCGTTTCGGTTGAGCGATGTAATAAACGTGTTCTATTCAAGATGTTATGTCGCCTCGACTTGCCATGCCACGCTAACGTCCTTAGGCTTTCCGTCCAGCCCTCCCAATACATTGCATTGAAGTACCGTAGTTGACGTGTGCGCTGCATAAGCAAACATTGCATACGAGTCCGTGTTGCATCAGATGAAAAAGGGACAACTGTATACATTGCAGTTAATTTTATAGAATTTAATTGGCCGTTGCATGAAAGCTTCGCCTCATGTGGATTCCAACAAGGGCATTGGATCTGCGCCATAATTTTGCCGATGCTGCTGGAAGCCCCATTTTGCACATTTCAGCGCAAAGGTGAAAGATGAAGACTGTGGTACAATATATATATATATATATATACAGGGTGTCCCAGCTATCACGCAGCACCATTTGAAAGAAGAGGAACGGCGTTACGCGAAGCAAACCTAGTGCGTATTGTGTACAGTGCAGTGGACTAGCCGCCAGTAATTTTTTAGTTACTGAGATTTAATTAGTTAATTGTAGTTAATTATCTAACTCGAGAAGTAATGTCCTCATTATCAAAGTGTCAATGAGAAAATTGTACAGCAACATGAGAAACTCCCGATACAGCTTTCCGTTGCTCAATACGTGCTACATAAATATGTTTTTCCGAGTGTGAAAGGAGCCCGCGAGTACACCGCAGAATTGCCGCGTGACTGGCCGCTCGAGGCGCTTGATTGACATGCTTGCTTTCATTTCCAGGAAAGGAACCATAACATTTGCTCCAGTTGCATATGTTTTTGGCAATCTGGCGTCTTCAACCCCCCTTTCAAGATAATGCGCTGAGGCACACGCATGCCAACGAGATTGGCCGATAGTTTCGATAGCTTTTTACTTTACGCTTGCCACTACGAATACAAACTTCTAGCGTTCTATTTTGCTATTAAACAAACAAACGTACTCCTAACAAGGTATTTAATGTTTGCCGTGGGGCTACGCCGTTGCGCTAGGTACGGCAGTATATTAATTTAAGCTTCTTGATACAGATTCACAGTATACCAACCGCGCGAGACACAGGACGAGAAAGTAGACGGCGCCCATGTCTGTTAGAATGCTATGATGCTACGTACACAAGTGACTGCAGCTCCTAAGTGACTGTAGTGACTGCAGCTCCTTTCACGCCTTTCGAAATATTCAGAGCGGACTTGTATACCTAATTACAGCCCACGCGCCGCGATGGACGAACCAGGCTGGCGCTAAGATTAAAGTTCACAACACAAATTCCATTGAGCTTTCAGCAATTACACGCAGATAATTTGCGGCTTCCTTCAGGGCCAGACGTGAGCTTTCGGGTTGGTGCAAGAATACGTATTGCTAGGAGCAGGAACCGCTTATGCGCAATTACGAGCAATATGCGCACATCCTTTCTTCAGAAGCTGACGTTAAACATGGGTAGCGCGAGGGTCTCTCTGCGTCGACAGGACGACTTCGCTGCAACCGAATTCCGAATGCTGCATATGCGACGAGGACATCTATATGGGATTGTTAAAAGATCCTCTTGTAGTTTGTCGTAGCGCAGGCAAAACGACACGGACATGGAAGACACACCAGACCGCACACAGCACTGAACGACCAGCTGCAAACAGCTGTTTACGACCGCCATGTCTCCTCGCACTAAACTTCAGAAACCGCAGTTGCGCACTCCAAAACAAATTAAACTTTGAAGCATTCTTAAACCACAAAACAAGCGTATTATTTGCTCCCATTAAAGACTGATCAATAATTTTTGAACGCACAGGCTTTTTCATTACATTTGAAGAATTACGCGGCGTATGCCACAAAATTTGGCAGCAAGCAACCCTGGACGCCGTACCATCCGCATTGTTGACATCGCAATCGTGTGAATTGAGCCTTCGAAAATTCGCATTGCGACGCGTGCGAACGCACCGATTTTCGTCGCTCCAGTCGGAGCATGTGAAACAGCCTTAACCTGGCTTATCGGAGGTATAAGCTTCCAGTGAACTTTGTGCGCATGTGTGTAACTCTTGCTGATCTCGTCGCTTCGCGCTGTTAGAATGTGCTGACCGGCCGGCCAGTCGACGCTCGCGCGGTACTGTTAAAGAATCGGTAGACTGTACGTGAATTGGTTCGAAGTTTATCTTCGATACTATCTTCAGATATTTTTGGGCATCTTGTAATTGTAAATGTATGGGGACATAATTGGCAAAATGTGTATCAGTATCTGTATTTTAGATATATAATGCAAAGTATCGTCTATCTTAAGATACAAGATACATCATGGCAAAATCCACAATTACACCCAGAATCACTGGCGGCCGTTAAAGTTTATTCTAAGAGACGACACTTTTATGATAACTCATTTTTCTATCAACCAGACATCATTGAGAAAATTGAATGCCGTAAGGCACTAGATTTACTACTGCGTAATGTATTACTAATTATAGCCATTACTAATTATATAACTAGGGCGCTGCAGGTTTTGAGTGCTTTGATTTCACTCTAGAGCGCTGATCTGGTCACTGTAAATACCCGTGCCTGTAATAGAATTTGTAGCAGCTAAAGCAGGCGCAAAAAATAGAGCATGATTTTATTGGACAATTTGGCTGGCCGTGGTCGCCCGGCCGTCGCTGTCGCGCATCTTCCTCAACGTCGGCGTACGCCTAGAATATGAAGTTGTGTAAAGTGAAAAAAAAAAAAGAAAAAAGAAACAACACGTACTATTTGCCACACTATTTCATGGCAGTTGGAACAATATGGCTGCTGTAACAATAATAGAGCAGTTTGAGAAGGCGTCGAGAGAAGGCTATCATAACTCTATTATTACAGTTTATCATTTCCCGTCGCAAGCTAATTTACCTCTGTCCTACTGTTAAAAACAGTGCACTCGAAAGAGCACCTAAATCACCATTTATCAGAAGATGCCCTGAATTGTTTCTGTGCTATTTCTAGGCGCTATACAGAAGAATAGTCAACATCGGCAGGCTTTTTCCTACATCTAACACCGGGTTCAAATAATCGTATACCCTTATATGGGCTCGAACAGTTAGACTGAGCGCTTTGAATTATCGTAAACCTTCTTTATACCAATTTTATTCTTCGGTGCTCGATATAGTTCCGTAGCTCGCTTCTTCTCCATTGCCCCTGTCCGCTGTACTGTTTCCCCGTCTCGGAGTTTAAATTTAACACCCTTTTTCCTGCCGCCATCGACGCTTCCGTTGAATGTAATGTTTACTGGTTAGTCTCGTGTCTACGTTTGCACATTTTGTACACTGTGAGACAACGTTTTTTTTTTTTGCAATATTGTGAGCCTTTTTCTATTTTTTTTCGACGTCCTCTCTGAGAATACGAAAGTTGAGACTTTTGCCTAATGCGGGCGTCACAGAAATCTCTCACGCCCATTCGAGAGCATATTTCCTGGACGTTTACCAAAGAACTTAGCGCTGCTAATGATAGTCGACATGTCATTTTAAATGGAACAATATCTGCTGTTATATGGTCTACGGATTCTTAGCGTGACGGGTTTAAAGTGAAATGCTGAGATGCGCATTTTGCGAGGCCTTCATCAGCGGTGCGTGCTACTCCACCTTGAACTTAAACCTTCGCATAAGGTTACGCGCACTTTGAAAATTGTTGCGAACCAATGATGATGATGACAGTGATGGTGATATCAGCATCTATATCGAAACGGGGGCGTGACATGTGCTAAGCTCTTTCTTTTAACTTTCTGACATGTCTAACCCCGTATTCAGAAATGCATATAAAGTTCAAGCCCATGCTTCACTTGATTTAAATGCCGCCTGTCATGAACGCGCCGGAGGAAACGCAATGAGCGTCGTGGTTCACACCAGGCGCGGCTTGTATCAAGTCAAGCCTGGGCTTCAGCTTAAGGCGTATTTATCAATAGCGGGGTAAATCTTAAGCTACGTTTACTACCGTTTATTGACACCTAGAAATAAAGAAAAGGAGAAAGCTTGCACTACGCCGCGCAAAGCTCAAGACACAGCGAAGCTGGCCGATTGATTGCATCTCTTGGTGGTAGCTAGGTTATCTCTCTCTCTCTTTGTTTCTTTCTCTCGCATTCTTTCTTTCTTTCTTTCTTTCTTTCTCTTTCTTTGTCTATTTATTTACCTCTATATCTCTCCTTCTTTCACTCTCCTTATTTCTCTTTCTCTCTCCTTCTATCTCTCTCTCGCTCTCATTTTCTCTTTCATTCTCCCCAAGGAAGTTGCGTTGCAATCATCAGTACAATGCAACCATATAGTTCCCATAGCTGCACGTTCTGCAAGCGTAGGTGTCCAAGCGCTGTGGTTATGACGCTCGCCTTCGGACCGTAGGTACCCGGGTTCGAATCCTGCCTTGCCAAGAACGTTCGTTTTGTTTTATTTATTTATTTCTGCCGAGCGCAGACGCGCCAGTATGACGTCACGGCGCATGCGCAGTAGCGCGCAGCTGGCGGGAGCTCGGTTGAGCCGTGTCTTGTGTGGCGTCGCCTGGTTGCCATGGCTACGGCGCGACAGTTTCGTGCCACGCGCACAAATTACGGCTGCCTTAAACAGCCTCGCTGTTAGAACTACATAAATATTGTTCTGTCCATAGAACACGTGCAACGTATTCAGTGCTTAATATGCAGATTACATTCTTAATTCTTTCGTTGTACACGCCAATTAGTTGTGCAGGCGTGTACAATTAGTTATGGAGGCGCGTACAATGCATAAGAAGTATAGAAATTTAGCCGGCACCTCATCAATCATACGTTATACAGGTCGTTCTGTTCTAAACGTGTTCGATGTAGGGGCGTTCGTCTGTACATCTAACATGTAGATTGGCTGGAACTTGCTCTTACAGACAGTTCTTGCGTAAGAACTCCTTCGCGAATACGATCCCAGATTCCCAGAGGTGAACGATGTCTCAATTAAGCGACCTGTTGCGTTCTTACCTTTTTTCCATTACTTACACAAACTTTTTGTGTGCTCAGACTGCCATTAATCTATGCAGGCAGCCCCTGGACCCGGCTACGCGGACTCCGTGCTATCTCCCAAAAGTGCTCCGGGTAGCAGCACCATGGAGGCAACGGGGTTCAAGCGTGGCCTAATCTGCGCGATAATCATTGGCTTTTTGATTCTGCTGCTGATCTTCGTGCTGCCGCTGGGACCTCCGCGGCCCAAGATTTCCTCGACCGCACCGGTAGGGCCGCCTTCGTCGTCAACGCTGCCATGACACCCCACGGCATCGTTAGAGGGCGCGGTGCGAGCTGCGCATCAGCATCACCGGGTGGGTGGCGTCGCGACTCGGGCCCACGCGTCGTCTCACTGGCAGCAGCATGAGCTGGCTAGGAGATGTGCGGCGGCACCAGCCACGATGAATCAGCAGCTAGCCTGAGGGTGGACAAGCAGCGACGTCGTGTCGGAGAGTGGCCTTCGAGCACGAACTTTAAACACAGCGCGAAGGATGCTTTGACAGGTACGTCGCCGCACTAGTCAGGATGCTCGGCCTGTGGCTTAAGGCTCTGCACGGAGCCAGCACGACATGCACTAAATGCGCAGGGCTATCCTCGCAGTCATTGTGAGCTTTGCTGCTCCAGCTGACGAACATAGAAACGCGACGATATTTGAAGTGGGCAGCATACTAACGTGAGGATTGGAGGCAGAACCTCGATATTGTATTCAAAGCATTAAATGCCATTTGCACTCATATGCACACAACGTGCACGAATACTTACGTTAAAACTTTGCCTTTTCGCTTTGTCTATAGCCTCCAAACAACTAAGCCTGTGGCATCAGCTGTGGATGTGTCTCGCGGTGGGTGTTTTGCAGCATTGATAAGGCTTCAAACTATGAATACACTAGTTCACATTTCTTAACATAGTTTCAGAGTGATGGGAATATACCGCATGTCCAACTGAGCGCCTTGGAGTCGATGTAGTCAAGGGCGCAGTGCCTTCGAATCTTTTCACAAACGACAGTGCATATTAAACGTTTTGCATGCCTTACGGTTGTCTGCCCACTCTAGAACGCACATGCTCATACTGACCAGTGTCCTGGCAGACATATTTCAGCGCAACCTTCGGTTATCACCTAAGTACCTCAGACATAACAAAGACGCATCACTACAATAAGTCCATCTTTTTTTTTTTCGATGGCTGCCAAAAGAAGCTAATTAGAGGGATTTTAAAGACAATATTCTCCGATGTTTTGGTGGGCTTGTGAACATTTTATTAAACATAATATTAAAGCAATTGACCCGCCGCGGTGGCCTAGTCGGCTAAGGCGTTGCGCTGCTGAGCACGAGATCGCGGGATCAAATCCCGGCCACGGCGGCCGCATTTTGATGGAGGCGAAATGCAAAAACGCCCGTGTGCTTGCGTTGTAGTGCACGTTAAAGAACCCCAGGTGGTCAAAATTATACCGGAGCCCTCCACTACGGCGTGCCTCATAATCGGAACTGGTTGTGGCACGTAAAACCCCTGAAAGATGAAGATATACAGGCCATTGAACAAATATCGATGTTCTTTTGTCAGTGCTCAGAAAGTATTAAGAGGACATGACGAGCGTAAGGCGTGAAGTGCACTGCCTACTCAAGGCGATATTCTTACATCAAACGCTTTGGAGAACCGTGTAAGTGAGATGAAGCCCGTTGAACGGAAGGAGGCTGGAGCTAGAGCTCGGTGTGAAAAGCACCTGCTTGTGCTGCACGCCGCCATATTAATGTGCCACGTTCAATAAGCGCTCGCGGGCGTTTTAGAGCAAATATACCAATCTACGTTACTAAAACTAAGGTTCTAATAACGTTGATACCAATAGCGTTTGTATACTTTACGACGTATGCGCTGTACCTTGATGACATAGATTAGCTGTGCAGATTATCATCAGCCCATTTAGGTCCACTGCAGGACGAAGGCCTCTCCCAGCGATCACCAATTACACCTGCCTTGCGCAAGCAATTTCCAGGTTATGCCTGCAAATTTTCCAATTTTATCCTAGCATCTAACTTTCTGTCGACCTAGACGGCGCTTTCCTTCCCTTATCATTCATGTTTTTTAAATCTAAGAGACCCCGGCTAAGTGCTCCACCCATAATTACGTTATCGGCGATACGCAATGGAACCTCCCGAGCTCGATATTTTTCTTTAATTTTAGCTTTTGCCTCCTAATATAGCCGTGTAGGTGTGTCAGCCTAAATAGCGGCCTCATTTATGCTGACATGCCACGGAAATTTATTATTCAACTCATAAGTCGTCTTAAGCTGCCATTAGTTGCATACGAGGGCTTATTAGCCACGTGTCTGCTCTCCTAGGTTCACGGTTTATGCGACGCCATCCAGTAAAAAAGGGTGTTTCACATCTGCCCGCCATGACTGTGTGTGGCGTTGGCCAACACCTCTAGGGCGAGAACTAGTACACATAAATACCCAAGTTAGTGGACGCATCGATATCCGTCGCAGTAGCACAATTGGTAGTGCATCGCACGCGTAATGCGAAGGTTGTGGGGTCGATCCCACCGGCGTTGTCGCCGGTGGGATCGACCACTTTCCACCACTTTCCGTTTTCGACCATTTTCGACCACTTTCAATTTCCTCCTTTTCTTCATTATTTTCTAAGTTTCAATTTCAACCACAGCTAATTAACCCTATGCTTTCCTTGGTGTCACTGCCTGCTGGAATTTATATGGTCGTGATGAACGAAAACAGAGCTCTTCTGTGTCCCTTTTCAGGACTTATTCATTCGCATTTTCTGCAAGCATGCATGATTACAGCCCTACACAGCCCTTGGAGACATTTACTGCGCTCGACATACTATTAGTAAAATACGGGGTAAAAAGCTGCATGGATACATTTGAACCCAGTCCTCCATTTTATTTCACTCCTCTTTTTCCTCCTCTTTGTCCTCGGAGTGGGATTTCCCTCGTTGTTGTCTTCTGGATTCTGCACATCTGGGCCTGTACTCGCAAAAAACTCTTGTGCTAGAATTGTTCGGACCAAAATTTCAGCCAACCCTGATGCGGGACATATCATTATCGAACGCGACTGGCCAATGCAAAGTGCACTTACGAGCGAAAAGCTGTGTGAAATCGGCCCCTGATTTGTCTGATAAGGCTAAATTTATAAAATACCTCAAACTAATACCTAATAGCATCGCGAATCCAAATTCACAATCTGCCATTTTTTGTTTTGTTTTACACGCAGGTGCCACTGAAGCTCATGGCGTCGCTGGTACTATAACGGCTTTCAGTTCATGGTCATGCCGTCGTGGTCCACGTAGTCCCCCATCTGCACACTTTTCTCACCGATTGCTTTAGTGCCACCTTCAGAAATCTACCGCTAGCTCATACCAGTAGAAGTCGATTCATGATGTCCTTTTCGATAGTCTCTTTAAAAGTGCTTGAATTGGCGCGTTTTACTGATATCGCTGGTGCACGTGTACTTGACATCTGTGGCTACAATATTATTGTAGTGGCACTTCAAATTGTGTGGTCTTTTCGCATAGTTGGCCAAGTGTTCGCACGTGTGAACTGAATAGACAATTCTTAACCGACGACACAATGGGCGCTCGTTGTGAAACCCCATGATGTCATGCCAGCGTGTTTGTGCGCGAGTCATTAGTGCTGGCAGATCGATGGGCCCGTTGCAAGTACCATTGCATTAGCCATGCTGAAGGTACTAGTGGGAATTGCATCCGGACTATGTGTACCACGTAGGAACGCTCCATCGCCCGAAGGAATCGCCACCCAGGACCACAGTGAAAGTGCTGATAGTTGCTTAAAAAACTGCTTGCTTTCCACATTGACACAATTATAAAGTGAAATAATCCCGATTGTCTTCGCGTCATCTGCGTGTCTTGCAGTGCTATAACACAAGAAAGTAAACCCTTAGTGTGTCAAGAGCTGTCTGTACATTGCGCCGCAGTGATCGCTTACGCTGTAAAACTCGGTAAAAACTCGATGGCACATTGCTGTGTTGCCACTGTTTTGATTGGAATATCGCTATTTTCAGCTTTTTCAGTCGAATGGCTTGTGTTGTGCCGACAGCGACCTTCTTGCAAATGGTAAAAAATTAACGCCCATATTTGCGCATTGTTAATTCCGCGGTGATGCTTTTGAAATGGCGACGCATTTAAAGGATACCATAACGGGTAACCGTGTCTGTTAACAGTGTCCGCTGCTGAATCCGTTTGCGTCACTTTGTTGACGCCTTTTCACTGCTTTTCTTCAGCTGCTCTGAAGAAAGCAGAAGATAAAGGAATGGCCTTGTCGGTGCCATACTTGGAAAATAATGCAGCAATAAAAGAAGCGCTTATCTCAGCGAACAAAATCATGAAACATATACACCCTGAGGTGTCGTTAACGACCGCAGCTACCCGAATTTTATAGCTGGTACTCCCATTGTTTTAAAATACGGAGTGTATTGAGAAACTGCCAGGCAATTCCAGCTGAAGTTATGGATTGTGAAATCAAATGTAGTTCTGATGCGGCGAGAGTTCGTGGAAGACTTCTCTGCTTTTGTTGCAAAGTCTGGCTTACGTACAGCGGCGACTTTTTGACTATGATCGTAATCTTATTCGAGAGCGTTTCTAATACAAGGTCGTATAGTGTGTCGATGTATTGTAGGAATTGCACGAAGAGCCGCCTTTTTGTTGTTTAGAGTATGTTTATTCAGTTTAAAACAAAGTGCAGCGTCATTTAACGAGAGAGAGAGAGAGAGAGAGAGAAATAGAAGAGAGGAAAGGCAGGGAGGTTAACAAGACGCACGTCCGGTTTGCTACCCTGCACTGGGGAAAGGGGGTATAGGAATGAAAAGAGAGAGAAAGGAAATAGAGAGAGCACAGTTTCGCGCGCATTTGAAACTTCGCTCGAAGTCTACAGACGGTCGCCTAGACCTGTCGACTTGAGCTAGTGCAACGAGGCTTTCGTGGCTTTCTGTGCCATCGACGCATACGGCCATGGTTCAAGGATCTTCATTTCAGAAAATGGTCGAGAGTCCAGCCGGTTCAATGCTGTCCGGAGAGCTTCACGCTGGACGTCGAACTAGGGACAGACACATAAGACATGTTCAATTGTTTCACTAGTTCCACAAGAGTCGCGCATGAGCGTATTCCCCATTCCAATGCGGAACGAGTAGGCCTTTGTAAATGCCACCCCGAGCCAGAGGCGGCACAATACTGTCGCCTCAGAGCGGGAAATGTTTGATGGCACTTGTAGCTTCAAGGATGGGTCAATTTTGTGGAGATGGCACTTCGGGTTAAGAGAAGACCAATATTTGTGTGTCATAGCTTTAGCTACGATATGAAATTTTCCTGCAGCGTCGGTCCTGGATAAGGGGATTGGGACTGGTCGGCCTTCCAGATGAGCAGAGCGGGCGGCTTCGTCGGCGAGGTCATTACCAGAAATGCCGGTATGTCCCGGTAGCCACTGAAATATAATTTCATGCCCTTTAGCGATAGCTTGGTGGTGGTCTTCTCTCATCTCGTATACCAGCTGCTCATGAGTCCTGTGATAAATGGCAAAATGCAGACTCTGAAGTGCTGCCTTAGAATCACAAAATATCTCTGCAACAGATGACGCTGCTATTAATGAATGAGACCTACTGGGACCGAATACACATCTATACCGATGGTTCCGTCTTATCTACCAGTTGTTCAGGTGCTGTTGTCATTCCGGCTACGAAAACCACACTCAAATTCAAACTGTTACACGTCACAACATCAACGGTGGCAGAGCTTGCTGCCCTGCGTGCTGCTGTACAATACCTCCTGCAAGAGACACCTCAGAATTTTTTTGTCATTTAACGAGGTTTTAGGTGCTCTAATAGTACTCAGAATTAAGGATCGTTGCGTTGACGCCCAGAACTCAGTTTCGCTGGCGCTGGTGAGGATCACGCTAATACTGCGAAAACATTGCGCGCAATAAGCTCTATTTTAACGCTAGGCTTTCTTAGTATTTTTTGCACTTAGAAGATACAGAACCGCTTTCGACAGCCCTGGTGCACAGTGTCTCTAAAGCATCACGCTCCCACAACTCATGGAAATCGTGGTACAGGACTATAGTCTGATATATATACACTCGTAAATATATTGTGAGCATTTTATTCGCACTTCATCTTCACATGTTAATATTCATCATCATGGCCAACGTCGTTCTCCTCAGCGCGTGGGCCTGCTGAATAAAACGTCGAGGTATACCAGCAGCCTCGCAAGTGGCCTCGCAGGCCGCGCGCATAAGAAAATGACGCTATCTATGATGATGAATATATACAGATGAATAAGATGAATGGTGAGTATAATGCTCACAATAACGTACAAATTTAATTCTGAAGGTGCGACGGCCAGGTTTAAACGCGAGTTTCTCAACCGGAACTTCGGAGCCAGCTGCATTGCGTGTGACCGGTTGTGGTTCGAGCACAACGTGGTACTCGCCAGTGCAATTCGTTTGGAGGAACACCGAAGAAACACACGACAAGCTTCGCTTACCCCCATTTCCTCGACAGGGGAGGGGATACAGATTTTTTTCTTATCTAATTGGCTGACTATAGAGGCGAAGAGCAGGCAGCAGTGGAGAGGGTTTCGGAGGGGCCGAGCTAGCGCAGTGAAAGTAGAAAGTGGATGACGAGGGTGGCGCCGGCGTCTGGGATCGGCCCCCTTCCCATGGCTAAGCTCGCGGTAGCTGGTCGAAAATCGCGACGGCGTGCAACAGAAGGATAAAGATGCCGATAAAACAGTTCCTCAGCGAAGAAGATTGGTAGAGCGATGTCACTTAAGTGCCGAAGGGCTTGACCACGTTATAATGCCGCGTATTTCTTTTTATTATACGTAAATAAATCCGTTCTCCCCGGCAGCTCCGAGTAGCCCACGCCAGAACGATCGACGGCGACTCTTCTATCCTTTCGGAACGGGGCAATCTCCGGCTATTCCTATAAACGTTCAAATTTGTTCGGCATATTAATGCATCTTTAATCTGTGCATAAGTGTTTAGTTTTGTTCGGCATAATAATGTAACTTCGACGTGGTGAGCGTTTGCATCTTTTATGTATACGTGTCATTTCGACGTGGTGAGCTTTCGCGGTTTTGTGACTTCACGTGGCAGAAAGGCGAAGTGGGCGCAGTCAGAAAACGTTTGACCAATAGCGGAGGCCTAATGGTGAGAAAGCTGTGGAATATGAAAGAATTATTTTTCTTTTGTATGGTATATTAATGCATAATCAGTCTGCACACGTCGTATCACATGGGGAGGTTTGGTGGTTCCCGTGACGTCGCATGACAGGCAAGCAAAGCGGGGGTAGCCCGAAAAATTTTTCACCAATTGTAGAAGGGTGATTGTAGAAATGGAATAGAAAGAGTTTGCAGTAGCTTTACGTTACAGCGCCCCAGGATGGGACGTATGTCTGCTGCAGAAAAAAATCTGGATACAACTGAGCACATCCTAATGAGATGCGAAAATATTGTCACGTAGTAGTGACGCTGAAGTAAACAGTCGTAAAACTGTGTATGGCGAGACTGGTTGTTTATTGGGCGAACCTGTGCCCACAAAAGCAAGCTACACTCGAAGCACAACGAAAGCGGCGAACACAGTCGGCGGTCGTCGAAATCTGATCAGCGGCGGAACGCGTCGGCTTTTATACCTGAGTCATCGAAGGTTCCAGATTAATCCCTGATGCCCGCGTGTCTTCCAGAAAGTTCTAGACAATTCGCGTCGCTCATACCATCAGATTACATGAGCGTCGGTGACCACAGACGAAGGATAGAAGCATCGATAACGTTCGAGAAGCTTCCGATGCAGGCGCGTCCTGCGCCGAGCGATAACGTTTAACACTTGTTAGCCGGTGGAAAGCGGCCACCGGTGAAAGATAAACATGTATACGTGTCAATTGATATAATCTCGACCGGGTGAGGTGGGTCGTCACCGCAGGAATCAGGAGACGACGATGAAGGCGGGCATCGTGATGATGAAAAATAGAAAAGATTGTATTCACTTCATTGGTACATGGTTTTGACTCTATCCGAGTCTCGAGCGGTTCTGATTAACACGGGGGCCAGGACGGCCTTAAATCCCCTCGTGGTGGCCGATGTTCCCTTCGGGGAAGTCCTCTCTCCGGTGGTCAAGTTGACGACCTCCTCTCCCTCGGGTCCTCCTTCTTGGTAGCTCGCCGTTTTCGTCTGCTCCGTAGAGGTGAGACGCTCTCTCGGGGATGAAAGAGGATTATCTCGTCACGGGAAAGGCGCTCGGGCTTGATTCCCACATTTGACAGGTGCAGTTCCAAGCCGATCATAACAGCCCGTCCACCGCCACAGGAGGTCTCGAAGGGGTTGCAGCATCCAAGCACCTCGAAGAGACCGTAGACCCCGTGCCTCTGCTTTGTTTTGCCGTTCGTTCCAAGGCAGGCCAGGTGACACCCTCTGGAAAGAGACCACGCCAAGCCCAAGGCACAACAAACAGAGAGCACCCAACTAACCATGAGAACTGCCAGGTTCACACATTCTTCACGCAAGACCTTATCAGAATTAAACCTGCAGCCCTCGTTCGAGCTTCCCGAAAATTAACAAAAGGAAAAAACCAGACTTAAGTGCATATTTCAATTAACCTAATACCTAACGTTTTTGTTTCTCCTGCCCGGGAAAGCCACATTTATTGAGAGACTGAGAGTGCATTGAAAATGATCAGACGGATAAATGCTGCGCAGTGAGTTAGTTACTCGTTGGGTCAATAGTATCTGCCAGTACCAGCGCTTCTAAGGCAAAATGTACTGCGCTCTGATGACCGCTTGAACTCCTAATTAAGCTGATTCATAAAGTGGCATTTAAAGCCAGAAAACCAAAAGCTATACTCTATCTGCAATGGTAGCCGATAAACGCACCTACCCTGTAAGCATTGAATTACCCAAAATGGTTTGTTTCTACAAACCTCCAATGTCAATGCCTATCTACAAAAACAGCGCGTTCACGAGCCACCACAGTCGCAAAACCTGCTTCGCATATCTATTCGCGTAACTGGCGCGCATAACAATCATCACAACGAATCACCGAGATTAACGCGGAACCTTTGAAATTAAAAGAAATAAGGTCTTAATAACTAAGAAATGAATAAAATGCAACGTGCTCTATTTACAAATTTACAAACGGAAACCTTATGGAGGCGCCCAATTCGACAATTACTACCTCCTAATGCGCACTCGACTAGGTCGCAATCTGAAAGTCATTGGGCCTCGCCATGGGCAATAAAGGGTGCCAGACATACACTGCCCCCTCCCGTCACCTGTCAATTCGTGTGGCCGCACCTTTCTTTCGCGTCTCAGAGAGGGAGGCCGTAAACGCGAGGAGAATCGCCATTCTTCCTTTGCTCTCCCTCTCGCGGCGCATTCCCCCTCATTGACTGTTTGACTGGCCCTGTGCTTGCGCGCGTACCTCAGCCAGGTTGCCCCTTTCAGCCGCATTCCTACCCGCGGAGACGCGCCCTTTTCTGATGTCATCCGCCTTAGACGTCTCCGTTTTCTCAACCACCATAACGAGCCCTTTGACGTTCTGCATGATGGCCTGTTCATTTTGCTTACGGGCTGCGGTGTGGCGTCTTTCTCGAATTTGCGCTGCGCTAAATACTTCGCTCGTTTGCGCCGTCTGAAAAATTTTTTCCTCACCAGGCGGTCACTGAACGTGTCTCTGCTATCCCCGAGTGTCATTTTCCTGCTCTGCTTGGCCGCCATGTCAGTCTCCTCTCCTTTGGGCGGTTCAGGACTGTTGCTCAAATACGGAAGTACAAGGGAGTTTTTCAGCGCCTCCTTGACCTTTTTAGGGCTGCTGAAACAAGCCTTGGCTCCGCAAGGAACGGCCTCCGGAACAGCCACTGTTTCCACTTTCGTGGCGCAATCGTTCTCTTCTACCGCGATTTCCTGAGCCGTGTTACGCGGGAGAGCTTGGACCGTAGTGTCGCCAAAACTCAGGCCCTTTTTCTTTAGCAGCATCTCTGAGCGATTTGAAAACAAGTAGGGATAATGTTTGGACAGATTTTGTGATACTGCGGCTTCAGTCCTCAATAGTCCGAACGGCCCCTCAATATTCACGTTGGCTATGGGCAAGCAGACACTATTTTCCTCAACTACCTGCCGGATCCATGCACATTCCCCGGTGAAATCCTCAGGTTTCACATACGCGGGGTGGACAATGTCCATTGTCGCAGCTGAGTCCCTAAGTACCTTACATGACGTTCCGTTCACTGCGAGGTCGCGAAGGTAGGGTTCTAAGAGCGCCAAGTTGTCGCCGTCATTCATGAAAGAAAAAACAATTCTAGGCTTTCTACAGCCGATCGCAAGGTGTCCAGGCTCCTGCAACGGAAACAGACGACCGGTTTTCTAGCCTCAAACGCCTTTTTTGTTTTTCTTTCGTCTTTCATTGTGGTTTCATTCTCTCCGGAATTATCTGTCGGCATGTCTTTGGTCCCACTTTCAGCTTTCTCTTTGTGAAAGGGGCGCTTGTTTTCCTCTGCCGAATTTAGTCAACGGCCTGACGCGCGTTTTCTCAGATTCGCGACGTGCGGCGAATTCATCTGCTAGCACTGCAGCACGTTCTAAGTCCTTTTCGCCCGACCTATCTTGAATCCACAGGCGCATCTCTTCGCTCAAGGACCCATAGAATTGCTCCATGCAGACTATCTCAACAACCTTGTCGTGACAACCGAACTCCTCTTCCCCTTTTAGCCACTCAATTAAATTGACTTTCAGTTTATAACTGAAATCCTGAAAAGACTCGCCCGGTGTCCTAACTGCCTCCCGAAAACGGCGGCGGAAAGCCTCCGCTGAGAGCCGATATTTTCTTAGCAGCGCAGCTTTTACTTTCTGATCATCCTCTGACTCGTCCTTCGTTAGCCTTGCAATTATTTCGGTTGCTTCGCCAGGAAGAACGGTCAGAATCTGTTGCGGCCAACTCTCTCGTGCCAACCCGTTTTTCTCGCGGGTTCGTTCAAAAATAACGAGAAACAATCCCATGTCATCGTTCACCTTGTACGACCAGCATGAGATCCCTTATTTTCACTCCTGCTTCACCTGAACGTCTTTCATCTATTGAGAGATTATTTGCTGATTGCCTGGCCAGATCCCGCTGCACGTCTAGTTCTTTTAGCTTTAGTTCGTGAGGTCTCTGTTCCTCTCGTTCCTTTCTTTCTGCAGCTTCCCTTTAATCAGCTTTCTCAGCTCTTTGCCTTTCCTCTGCAGCGTTTTGTTCAGCTTTCTCAGCTCGTTTCTCTATCTCTTCCCATGCTTCTGAAATTTCGTCCTCAAGAGCCCCGCACTTCTCAATCGCCTCAATAAGCTGCGGCTTTCTCTGACTTTTCCCGACCTCAATTCCCAGCTCTTCACAAAGTAATAACAACTCTGGCTTTTTCAGTTTGCCCAAATCCATGGTCAATCCCGAACGAGGACTTTCTTACTCTGCTGTGACGTGAGGAAGCTTTCAACAGGAGCCTGCACGTACAGAAACTAATTCGCCGTTTTAGAAAACACAGAAGCTACAACCTGGCAAATTCTCGAAGAAAGTCAAGCGCTCACCATTCTGCTGAAGCCAAGACGAAGGGTGGAGTATCCCATTGCTGCCAACCAGCTGATATAATCTTGACCGGGTGAGGTGGGTCGTCACCGCAGGAATCAGGAGACGACGATGAAGGCGGGCATCGTGATGATGAAAAATAGAAAAGATTGTATTCACTTCATTGGTACATGGTTTTGACTCTATCCGAGTCTCGAGCGGTTCTGATTAACACGGGGGCCAGGACGGCCTTAAATCCCCTCGTGGTGGCCGATGTTCCCTTCAGGGAAGTCCTCTCTCCGGTGGTCAAGTTGACGACCTCCTCTCCCTCGGGTCCTCCTTCTTGGTAGCTCGCCGTTTTCGTCTGCTCCGTAGAAGTGAGACGCTCTCTCGGGGATTATCTCGTCACGGGAAAAGCGCTGGGGCTTGCTTCCCACATTGGAGAGATACAGATTCCACGAAGATCATAACCTGCCGACAGTGGCGTAGCCAGAAATTTTGTTCGGGGGGGGGGGGGGCTCAGGTTGCAGCGCGGCCTCCTCCTTATAGAATTGGTCGTGGGATTAAATGCATGAATAATAACTGCATTGCCAATTTCATTGTATATTAGATGCTGCAAACAAATTATTGAACGCTATGCACTGTCCATTAAAATATGTATGTTTTCATAAAAAAATATATTCGTATGCCCCAAAAATTGTGGCAGAAGTAACTGATATCAATGCTTCCGCGTTTTTTTTTGTCTAATTAATAAGTAAAGAAAACATCACATGAACGTTCGAACTATTGACCCTTTTCGCGGAGCAGTTTGTTTTAGATAAACGAGATGGCGCTCACGGCGGCGCACCATACCTCTCCTCAGCGACCGCGCACGTATACGAAACCATTACCGCTTCTACCTTGCTTCTGTGCGATCAGCTGTCGGAAATGCGACTGAGTTTTCGCTAACACACTGTGATACAATCATGCTAGATTGAATAATGTGGATTGAAGACGTGTGCAGTAGTTGGCTGCAAAAATAGTGCCTGGCATGTTAAGGAATAGAATGAATCTGTGTGGCGAAGTTCGCGGACCGCTGCTGCAACTGTCCGAACGTATTACCGGCACTTCGTGATGTACGGCTTTCCTCGAGGATACAGAAATTTGCTCATCCGCCAGCCTTGTATCGCTAACCTTCAAAGAAAGGGCTTCATCCCCAGAACGTCGGCAAGAGTACCACTCGTTAAACAATGACAAAGTGAAAAGCGCCGCTTCCTGTCATAGTAAGTTTCGGTCACGTTATCTATACACATCTGTCCAAATGGCAGAAAAACTTACGCCCACCCTATCGCCGACGTATCAAGAATAAGTGAATTGACGCACACTTGAATATATGCGCACTGTATACACACAATAAATGACGGACTACACCTATGGCGCAGCAATGGTCGAAGGTGAGTGTTTCGTGACGGTCCACAAGAGTAAGCAAGTTACTAGCTGTAATATATATTTGCCACAAAGTATTACAATGTACAAAACAGCTACGTTTCAAGCCTTGCGCGCAGCAAGAACAAATCTATCGGATTCGGAACTGAGCACACCCGCGAGCGATTAGGCAGAAAATAATCAGATAGTGGCCGCACCGAGGAACTTCACTGAGTCAGAAACTGACAAGCCACTGCTTCAAAATATTTGCCGAATAAAGAACAAAGAGCAAAACACACTAATCCTGACTGAATTCATAATCGCAAAGCTTGGAATGCATATTTAGCCCCGCTTTTAGAAGAAGCACCATATACACTGCTTACGGCGTTTGGACATAGCTTAATCAGCTCCGAAAGCGCTTTTACATGTTCTCTGAAGCTGTGATCAAAGCTTCGTGTCGTCCACCTAGTCACCGTCTACGATATCTCCGAAAACAGAGGTTTTCTAAGCCGCGCCGGCGTCATACACTTCCATTGTAAACAAGGAGGCAACGGAGGCAGTTGAGGCAAGCAATGGACGTGTCACCACGTGATTAAATATGGCAGCGCCCATAGGATCGCCGCGAAAAGGGTCAATATCAGTTCGAAACCGGCAAAGCAGTGCATGCAGCTTATATGAAAAACGTAAAGGCCATGAAATGATTAAGTTGAGGACAAATATTTTGATGAATCTTTGTCAATCAAGAACCTTGTTTACATTTTTCTATATATTCAATGGCCAGGAAGAAACCTCAATGATGCTATCCCTCGTTGCAATCGATTGCGCAGGAGCAGCTGTAATTCGTCGTGTATTGTAATTACACCGAGATAATACTCGCAGCAGTGAGTACAAATAAAAAGTGGGAGTTCTGCAAAATATATATTAGAAATACGAAGATACAATGGAATATACAAATGCGAAGATACAACTCGCTAAAGGGCAAAAAAAGAGTCGCTGGAAACAAAAGTTGACTGCTTGTATACACAAAACCTCGCAATAAGATATTTAAGAATACGTATGAGTCTCCAATAAATCTACGTATTTAAGCAAACGTCAGTGTATATAATGCGTCAAATAAGACAAATAAACATGTTGCTCAGTCAAAGATAGTAAACTTTGCGCACAGAAAGACAGATGATCTAGGCAAGAAAATAACTATGATCGCAGAAATCGTGATATGTACTTGGGCCATGCAGCGGTCGCGACAGTGCCATGTGGGTAGAATAATAGAGGAATAATGCATAAATCAGTAGGAAAATGTGTAATTTAACTGCCTGCACAACGCCAACAATTATTCTGCACCAAAAATTAAAGGAGGGTATTCCTTCGTTTCAAAAAAGAAATAAAAGCAGGTAGCTGAAATGGAAAGAAAAGGACAAACGAAGGCCACAGATGATGCGGTAAGTTGAACTACCCAATATCCGAGTGTGTTTTTGGCGAACGCCGCGTGGGCCGGGCTTTCAATGAGCAAGGTCGGTCAAAATTATTGGTATCCTCGTCATTTTTGTATTCGCGTGATAATTGTGATCATGATGCTAACTGCTAGAATAAACGGCGAAAATTTCTGCGGTTTTAAAAGCTAATAAACGGTCATACGTTTTCATAATTAAGAAGTTATAGACCTGAAGGAACAGTGCTTTTTAGTTCCATTGATTTTTGCTGCTTCGCTATCTAAAGGTCAAACTTCTCTCGGCGGGAAAGTTGAGCGAAGCGGTCAATGACTTCGGACACGATGCCGACGTCTCTGTGGGTGTATAGAAGCGCCAGCCTAACCATGCGTTCCACAGACATTGTAGAGCGCAAGTAGTTTTTTAGTAAACTCTTGTTTAAAAAATATTCTCTCTGCGGTGGCAGTGGTCACTGGAAGGGTGACTAGAAGCTGCAGCAGTATTTACACATTTACATAGAACCTGCTGTCGCTGTGAGAGATGGGCATCTATTCCGGTGCTAAAACCTAAAACACTCCCTTGATGTCGTTGGCATATTTGTTTAGGTACCTTGCAGAAACAGTAGGCTCTTCGATTCCAGCGATGTCCGTCGTTTTGACAGGAAGTATGGAGAAGCAGCCTGCTTTTGAATCTAAGCTTTCTTTGATAATGTCACTACAAATTTCTATAATTTGGTTTTGTGCGTCTGGGCTTAAATACGAGGCAATACTGGGGCAACTTTCCAAATGGTTCTTCAGATATGTATCTCCACAATCAGCTCGCATGCGAAGAAGCACTCTGAAAATGCCTGTATTTTCAGCAGCGGCATTGCTTAAATCCATAGGGCCCCTGTCCCTGTGGCCACGGAGAGCCACACCTTGTCGCCCGAAAAAAAAAAAAAAAATCCTCAATAATAGGCCGTTCACTTTCTTCTGTTTTCTCATATTTTACTTTGCCTGCCCTGGTCCAGCTGATCAATCACACTGGGCACGCTTCCTGAAAATGTTTGGATAAAATTATCAGCTGCTAGCTGACATTCACGGTGATATTTAGTATTTTCGTGTGTGTGGGAGATTGCGAGCGCGCGCTTCCATATGGCACGGCTTGGACACGAGCGTTCCAGTGCGCGCATGTTGGCCCAAGTTTATAAAAACATTAACCCCATAAAGTTCTAGAATTGAAAATCTTTTAAAGCATGCCTTTGGAAATGTCAGCGCACCTTTCGCGTCAAAAGTTTATGAGAACTTTATACCCATAAAGTTTCGTAATTGAAATCCATGCGCTCCGTTTATTCCGCGGCCGCTGCGAGATGCCGCAACGCGCCCGCTCGCTATCGAAAAGCCGTTGAAAGTTTGTGCTCGGATGGGGCTCCTTGCGTTACGTGACTCCAGGTGCAAGGGCGTTGTCACGAAATCCAGCCCGAGTTTGCAATGTTCGTGCCGAAATGTCTTTTCGTGCGTAAAAAGGACATTGTAAACAAAATCCAGCATGATTGCCGGCGTCGGTGGTAGTTTTGGTCGGCGGTGCATGCCAGCACGAAAAAATTTCGGGGGGGGGGGGGGGGGGGGCTGAAGCCCCATCAGCCCCCCCCCCCCCCCCCCCCTGGCTACGCGCCTGCCTGCCGATGACTCCTTCGGGGAACTTGTGGAAGTGTCAGACCTCTGTCGGGCGGTCACGTTGACGACCTCCTCTCCCTCGGGTCCTTCTTCTTGGTAGCTCGCCGTTTTCGTCTGCTCCGTAGAGGTCAGACGCTCTCTCGGGGATGAAAGAGGATTATCTCGTCACGGGAAAGGCGCTCGGGCTTGATTCCCACATTTGACAGGTGCAGTTCCAAGCCGATCATAACACAATACCCTCCCCTTAAAAAGTATCGTCCCGATGCTACAAACACGAAATCGAAAACAAAGCCACGCGTAATAAAAAAAACAATAACAAAGTAACAAAGTACCTAACATCGTCAGCGGGCGTAGAAAGGCTTAAGACGCACCACATGGATGACTTCAGGTCGTGCCCGGCGCCGCTGTGATTGCGAAATGCCGTCTGGCACGACCTCATAGTCCAGTGCGCCAATACGTCGGATTATATTATATGGCCCGAAATAGCGATGCAACAGTTTCTCGCTAAGTCCTCGTCGGCGTATCGGAGTCCAGACCCAAACACGGTCGCCGCGCTGGTACTCGACGTAGCGTCGTCGAAGATTGTAGTGTCGGCTGTCGGTCCTCTGCTGGTTCTTGATGCGCAGGCGGGCGAGCTGTCGACCTTCTTCGGCACGCTGCAAATAAGTGGCAACGTCGAGATTTTCTTCGTCAGCGACGTCCGGTAGCATGGCGTCAAGCGTCGTTGCCGGGTTCCTTGCGTAGACCAGGTTGAACGGCGCCATGTGCGTCGTTTCTTGCACGGCCGTGTTGTATGCGAAGGTCACGTACAGAAGGATGGCATCCCACGTCTTGTGTTCGACGTCGACATACATTGCCAGCATGTCGGCGATGGTCTTATTTAGGCGCTCGGTGAGGCCTTTCGTCTGCGGGTGGTAGGCGGTGGTGCGGCGATGGCTTGTCTGGCTGTATCGCAGGATGGATTGAGTTAGTTCTGCCATAAAGGCTGTGCCTCTGTCAGTGATGAGAACTTCTGGGGCACCGTGATGCAGGAGGATGTTCTCAACGAAGAATCGGGCTACCTCGGCGGCACTGCCTTTGGGCAAGGCTTTTGTTTCGGCGTAGCGGGTGAGGTAGTCCGTAGCGACGACGATCCATTTATTCCTGGACGTCGACGTCGGAAAAGGCCCCAGTAAGTCCATCCCGATCTGCTGGAACGGTCGGCGAGGTGGCTCGATTGGCTGTAGAAGTCCGGCTGGCCTTGTCAGCGGTGTTTTGCGTCGCTGACAGTCTCGGCATGTCCTTACGTAATGGACGACGTCGGCAGAGAGGCGAGGCCAGTAGTATTTTTCTTGTTTCCTCGCGATAGTGCGGGAAGAACCGAGATGTCCAGCCGTTTGGTCGTCTTGGAGAGCTTGCAGAACCTCTGGACGCAATGCTGAGGGTACCACGAGGAGGTAGTTGGCTCGGAGAGGCGAGAAGTTCTTCTTTAGGAGAATGTCGTTTTGCAAGAAAAACGACGCCAATCCTCGCCTGAACACCTTCGGCACAATGACGGTCTTGCCTTCCAGGTAGTCTACTAGGCTCCTTAGTTCCGGGTCGGCTCGCTGTTGTTCGGCGAATTCGTCGGCACTGATGGGTCCCAAGAAAGTGTCGTCATCCTGGTCGTCTTGTGGCGGCGGTTCGACGGGGGCGCGAGACCAACAATCGGCGTCAGAGTGCTTTCGCCCGGACTTGTAAACGACGGTGATGTCGAATGCTTGAAGTCTCAGGCTCCATCGTGCGAGGTGACCTGAAGGATCCTTCAAGTTAGCTAGCCAACACAAGGCGTGGTGGTCGCTCACAACATTAAAGGGCCTGCCATAGAGGTAGGGGCGAAACTTTGATGTAGCCCAGATGATGGCGAGGCACTCCTTTCTGTTGTGGAATAATTTCCTTCCTACTTCGATAGCGACCGGCTAGCGTAACTTACAACCATTTGTAGTCCGTCAGTCCTCTGCACAATCACGGCGCCGAGTCCTACGCTGCTTGCGTCGGTGTGGACTTCGGTATCGGCGTTTTCGTCGAAATGCGCAAGTATTGGCGGCGATTGCAGGCCATGCTTCAGTTCTTCGAATGCTTCGACTTGCGGCGTCTCCCACTTGAACTCGACGTCGGCCTTCGTGAGATACGTCAGTGGCTCAGCGATCCGTGAAAAATTCTTGACGAAGCGCCTGTAATAGGCGCACAGTCCAAGAAATCTACGCACTGCCTTCTTGTCAGCGGGCGGAGGGAAGTTGGAGATGGCCGCAGTTTTTTGAGGATCGGGGCGCACACCAGACTTGTTGATGACGTAGCCCAAAAACAAGAGCTCCTCATATGCGAAGCGGCACTTTTCGGGCTTTAATGTTAGTCCGGAGGTTTTGATTGCTTGAAGAACTGTTTCAAGGCGCCGCAGGTGTCCTTCGAAGCTTGAGGCAAACACGACGTCGTCCAAATAGACGAGGCAAGTGTGCCACTTCAAGCCTGCCAGTACTGTATCCATGACGCATTAGAAAGTCGGAGGTGCCGAGCAAAGACCAAACGGCATGACCTTGAACTCGAACAGTCCATCTGGTGTTATAAAGGCAGTCTTCCCCCGGTCCTTCTCGTCGACTTCGATTTGCCAATAGCCGGTTTTGAGGTCCATCGACGAAAAATACTTTGCGTTGTAGATTCGATCCAAGGCGTCGTCAATCCGTTGGAGGGGGTACACGTCCTTCTTCGTGATCTTGTTGAGGCGACGATAATCGACGCAGAAACGTAGGGTTCCATCCTTCTTCATCACTAACACCACGGGGGAGGCCCACGGACTCTTGGACGGCTGGATGATGTCGTCCCGTAGCATTTCGTCGACTTGTTGCCTTATGGCCTCGCGTTCGCGCGCCGAAACTCGGTACGGGCTCTGACGGAGTGGGCGGACATTTTCGTCGGTTATGATGCGGTGCTTGGCGACAGGGGTTTGTCGAACCTTTGACGACGACGAGAAGCAGTCCTTGTATTGCAGGAGCAGAGCTTTTAGTTGTTCTTTCTTATGCCTGGGAAGGTTCTGATTGACGTCTAAAGTTGGTTCAGGTACTATAGTCGTCGTTGCAGGCGCACTGGAATCCGTGAAGGCGAAAGCACTGCTCGCTTGTACTATTTCGTCGATGTAGGCGACCGTGGTGCCTTTGTTAATGTGCTTGTATTCGGGGCTGAAGATCGTGGGCATCACCCTTGCTTTCCCTGCACGTAGCTCAGCTATGCCTCTAGCGACGCAAATTTCACGGTCGAGCAGTAAGTGATGATCGCCCTCGATGACGCCCTCCATGTCTGCAGGCACTTCGGTACCGACGAAATCATTACGCTGGAGCGAGGCGGAACGGTGACTTGTTCTTCAAGCACATTCAAGGCATGGTAACTTATGCTTGTATCCGGTGGTATCGCGTTGTGCGTTGAAAGCGTTATTGACTTGGACCTTAAGTAGATGACTGCACCGTGTTGATTTAGAAAGTCCATGCCTAGGATGACATCCCTGAACCAGTGCTGCAGGATTACGAAACTCGCCGGGTAAGTGCGGTTGTTTACCGTGACTCGCGCTGTGCAGATTCCAGTCGGCGTTATTAGGTGTCCTCCCGCTGTCCGGATATCGGGTCCTTGCCACGCTGTTTTCACCTTCTTCAACTTGGCGGCAAACGGGCCACTGAAGATGGAATAGTCGGCTCCAGTGTCGACGAGAGCGGTGACGTTATTACCATCGATTAGCACGTCTAAGTCGGTAGACCGTCGTCTGGCGTTGCGGTTAAGTCGTGGCGTCGGATCATGGCTGCGTCGGCTTGCTCCGCTGCTGCTACGTCGCGTCGGCAGGTCTTCTTTCGGCGGCGAAGTGTTGTCGTCAAGGCTCTTGCCAGGCGGCGTGCTGATAATTCGTCGTGATGATTCGCGAATCTTCTTCGTCGGCGGCGGAGGATCTTCGGAATTGCGTCGTACAGCAACCGCACCTCCATCGGTTGCTGCCTTTAGTATCCCGGATAGGGGCTCACGGACCGGCCCCGGGCTGGGCCAGTGTATGGTCGGCGCTGCGGCGACAGGTAACGTCCTGGTGACGGCGAGCGTGAGGGTCGTCGTGGTTGCCACTGGGCTCCGGCGAGGTAGTCAGCGATGTCGCGTGGTCGCTCGCCAAGCTGTGGACGTGGCGCGTTGACGGCGAACCCTCGTAGGCCCATCTCGCGGTATGGGCATCGGCGGTAGACATGGCCGGATTCCCCGCAGTGATAGCAGAGCGGGCAGTGGTCGGGGGCGCGCCAAATGTCCGTCTTCCTCTGGTAGCTGCGCTGGGCGACGGGCGGGCGTGCTGGCGGCGGCGGCGGTGGACGACGGAACTGCGGCGTTACGGGGCCCTGGCGCGAGCACGGAGGGGGGCCTTGACGACGGGCGACGGCGGCGTAGGTCAGTGCTTCCGGCTGGGGTTGCGGCGATTGTGGCTGCACATCGGGAACTCCAAGTGAGCGCTGAACTTCGTCTTTGACGACGTCGGCGATAGATGCCACGTGAGGCTGCGACCTGGGAAAGAGCTTATGCAGCTCCTCGAGAACGACCGCTCTGATGGTCTCACGCAGGTCGGCGGCGCCTAGCGCTTGAGCGTCGGCGTATTTGGTCAGGGCACGGCGGTTGTATTGCCTGACGCGCATTTCAAGCGTCTTCTCGATCGTTGTAGCCTCTGAAGCAAATTCTGCGACAGTCTTGGGCGGGTTGCGCATCAATCCGGCGAATAGTTGCTCCTTGACACCTCGCATCAAGAACCGAACTTTCTTTTCTTCAGACATGTCGGGGTCGGCATGGCGGAAGAGGCGAGTCATCTCCGTGAAGATCGCGATGTTCTCGTTCGGCAATAGAACTCTGGTTTCCAAGAGAACTTCAGCCCTTTCCTTTCGTACGACACTCGTGAAGGTTCTCACGAAGTTCTCACGAAATAGGTCCCATGTCACCAGGGTGGTCTCTGTTTTCAAACCAGGTCCGAGCAGCGTCATCCAACGAAAAATAGACATGGCGCAGCTTGTCGTCGTCGCTCCATTTGTTGAACGTCGCGGTCCTCTCGTATGTCTCCAGCCAGGTTTCAGGGTCTTCAGCAGATGATCCAAGGAAGGTCGGTGGCTCCCGACGTTGTTGCACACAGGATGGGGGACGCTGGGGCTGCCATTGGGGTCGTTGACTTGACCTTGATCGCTGTGGTCTTCTCAGGAAGAAGTCCGTACTCCGGGGGTTGGTTTTGTAGCCTGAGGCTAGCTCGATGCTCCGGGACAACGTTGGTACTCTCTTCGAGGTTCGGGCTTGGATCACGCCTTTTCGGGTGCGTCCGCTGCATGGACACAAAAGCACCTCCACCAGATGTCACGTAGTAGTGACGCTGAAGTAAACGGTCGTAAAACTGTGTATGACGAGACTGATTCTTTATTGGGCGAACCTGTGCCCACAAAAGCAAGCTACACTCGGAGCACAACGAAAGCGGCGAACACAGTCGGCGGTCGTCGAAATCTGATCAGCGGCGAAACGCGTCGGCTTTTATACCTGAGTCATCGAAGGTTCCAGATTAATCCCTGATGCCCGCGTGTCTTCCAGAAAGTTCTAGACAATTCGCGCCGCTCATACAATCAGATTACATGAGTGTCGGTGACTACAGACGAATATATTTATAAAAGTAGCGCCATTCTTAGATCTTGCCGCCACCGCGCTCACCCCGGCGCTTCCTCCTCGCCCTCTCTTAGCCGCCTCCTGTCGCCCCAGCCTCCTCCGCTCCCCCATTGGTCAATCCGTGTCACGTGGAAGTTCGCATCGGGCTTTTGTATATTTTTTTCTTTCCAGTGCGCTCCAAGTGCCATTCTCGGGCCTGTGCGACGAAAGTGCTGTACGCACAAACGGATCAAACGTGTTAGGGACAAGAACTTCGTTGTGATGGCATGCTGCTGCGCCTTAAGTTGCCGCAACCGACAAGGCGAGGGCAAAAGGCTTTTTTTGTTTACCATCCGGCGTGCGCAAACGCTTGCTGCACACTTGATATTTGCGCCGTCTCGCATCGTCGCGTTGCTACTTCCAAAACGGCATTATTAAGACCAGTTACTGACTGACGAAGCAAAATCGCGCCTCAAAAACTTCTCCGCAGGGCGCGATCGAAGTTTTCCTCGGATTTCCTCTGGTAGCGCGTTAGCTGTCGTTTGCCACGGCAGGCTCCGACGCAGGCGGCGCCACTGTCGATATCGCGCCTCGATCCCGCTGGTCGCGCCGAGCGCGATAGTGGAACGGAGGAGGAGGGAAGTGGATGGCGCTACTTTTTATATATAGGGGCTTTACAGACGAAGGATAGAAGCATCGATAACGTTCGAGAAGCTTCCGATGCAGGCGCGTCCTGCGCCGAGCGATAACGTTTAACACTTGTTAGCCGGTGGAAAGCGGCCACCGGTGAAAGATAAACATGTATACGTGTCAATATTCACCCAGCGAGACCCATAGGAAAAGCCCACCTGCCAGAAGTGCTGGGATTTAAAGAGGATGGAAGCATCAAGCGGTCAGCGGTCGAGAGAAGGATGAGACATTTAAAGTAATTATAGAAAAAGAGCAGGGAAGAGATTGATACGACCGGGTCCGTTACAGGAATAGGGAATAATAGAAACTAAAGGAAGGCAAACTATTAAGATTTCGGCAAAACACTACATTGATGCACATGTATAGATTATCTGATTTACTCAGGCAGACTAGGTGACTATTTGTCACCACGCCGTTTTAAAGGAGATGCCAATTAATCATCATCGTCATTATCATCATTGAGCCAAGGTTTCTTCAGTCATGTGTTGAGTGGAGGAACGATCAGGAATACCGGGGTTATTAGAATGACGTAGTGAATGCTTCCTTGACACGACGGCAACGATCCATAAACATACGGGTATATTCAACCACAATGAAGCCATATGAAGAATTATTGTACAATGCTCAAGAGGGAGAGGCAGAGTAAAAAAAAAGGCAGAATTACTGTAACGTACTATTAATACCCACAGCTTTTCCAGCTTTCGAACAAAGCAAACTAATGCAAATCAAGACACTCGAACACAAGCGCTGTAGGCATTACGCTACACTTGTGGCGTTCGGGCAGTTGTAACAGTTCCTTGCCAAATAGGAAACGAAAAACTGGCATTTGCATTGAACGCATTCGTCACAAACATGTATCCGGACCTTTTCTTTTTTATTATTATTTATATATCATTGTTAAGTCGATATGTTTGCCGTGAAGGCCCTTGAGCGGCGAAGCGAGCCGATAGCCTGGCATCTGCTTTTCACATTGTATAACGCAACGACTGACAGCCCGTCGTTCAGTATAGCGGGTAGCGTACTTAATTTGAACAAATTGAAGCTTTACGAAGATTTCTAATTGATTATATTTGTTTTTTGCATTCAGTACATAGGATTGAAATTGTTTGAAATCGCAAGGTGATACCACAGTTACAATGTGCAATTTAATTGCGCAAGTCAACTGCACAACATGGATAACGCATTTTTTCACACTAAGCGAAGGACACGCTTTTGGAAAACTACGAGCTTATTTAAGTATTCAAATATCGCGACCGAAACAAGTGCACCGTAACTAAGGATGGAAGAGGACAGTGAGTTGTATAGTACAACGTTCGCTGAAAATTAAAAAAAGAAACTGTCAGCCCTTCCACTGGGGTGGAGATGGAAGACCAGCGAAGCTATACTATGGTGGGAATTATGTATTTCCAATTATGACTGTTAAGATGTGATGGTGTAATTGGTTATTTGAACTATTAAAGGATGATAAATGTATATGATCCGGTGGTTTTCATTTATTTAGTGACCACAGAGACCAGGGCCTTAAGGTCGCTATGGTATACCGCCATAGGGTGTACGGCAAAGGTCACGTTCTTCATAAACACGTCACCAACGCAGCGCGCGTTGGTGCGAACGCGGGCAAAACGCCGCCGCCGTCGACATCATTTCTGCGCGTTGTTTGTGTGACCGCTGACAACCGCTGTAAAAACGCTGGCGTGAGCAAGCGCGCCAGCAGCAGCGACCGAAGGTTCATGCGGCCTATCGCTTCAACGGAAACTGAACGGCGAAAGCACAGCGCATACAAACGTAGGAGCCGTGTTGCAAATCGCTTTCAAGATATGGTGCGCGCGACCGCCCGGCGCCGCAACCCGTCCCTCCCGCGCTGCCTTCCCGTTGTCATTCTTTCGCGTGGGAGATTGAGTCGCCAGTTACCCTTGCACCCGGTCGCAAGATACGAATTTGGTGCCGCAGCTAAACGTCATCTCCCCTCCCTCCCTTCCGTCCCACCACGGCCTGTCGCGCGACGGAAGAAGTCGCGTTTGCTCTCTGCCGTGCGTTCGCTCCCCGCGCGCGTCCCTCGCGCGCTTTCATTCGTACATGCAGTATACGGCCAATGAGAGTTTTTTATTGCGATAGCAATTATATGGGCACTCAAAAGCAGATTTCTGCCGTCGCCGTCGCCGTGAGGTTCCGTATGACGTCATTTGGAGAAGAAATTGTCGCCGGGGGGGGGGTAAGTGGTTCTTGAGGGAAAGGGAAAGGTTGGCGCTATCTTCTGCAGCCCTTGAGGGAGCACGGCTCAGCGCGCCGAACGCTGTATGTGCGAGTGAGAGGGCGCGAGGGGCGCGTCTTTCACGGGGAGTGAACGCACGGCGGAGAACAAACGCGCGTTCTGCGCCGTGCTCGCTTAAGGGCTGCAGAAGTAGGCGTCTCTGTTCTCCTTCACAATCACCATGTATGTAGAGCAAACGCGCCTTCTTCCGACGAGCGAGAGGCCGTGGGGGAGGGGGAGGGAAGGGAGGCGACGTTTAGCTGCGGGACGCAGTGCCTATTTATATCAGAGGCTCCGGCAACAGTCACCAACGCCGCACGCATTTTGAGCGAACGCGGGCAAAACGCCGATGGCGTCGACAACAGTTCTGCGTGTTGCCGATGCTGCTGCATGTCCAAGTTTATACAGCTGATAAAGCTAATATCATTACTCCGTATAGCTCTCTACAAGTTTGCTATCGCAATTGATGCTTCGCCTTTCAGGTGAAACTGCGACAACTTTTTTCTACATCTGGATGTAACCATCGAAGAGACTGAGCCCTTAACAGCTTCGCTGTAAAAGAATCGGGCCTCAATCCACGATGTGAAGGCCAGCGAAGCTGTGCTATCACCCGATGCGATAGAGCAATCTGACGTAGCGTTGAACGACTGAGAAATGCACTACATCAAATGATTGACAGCAAGACAATTAAATGGACTGTATGAAAATTTTATTTCTTTGAAACGATACTGATAACTTGTTTGTAATCGCTGTGGTAAACACTAGAGGCTTTCCGTTGCTACGTTAGATATATTCTTAGCTAAAGTTAAGTTTATACACAACCTCTGTACAAGACAAATGAAATGAGATGCTAGGTGGGTTCTTATTTTACATATGAAAGTGTAGTGACGTTAGTCCCTGCTTTGGGTGGTGCAGTTGCCGCTTCCCTGCAACTGCAGCTTATGCATCCGTAATCTTTACCGGGAAACGCATGTTGCGAACGGTGTGTGTTTCACAATGTTCTAATGCATCTCATCATCTATTATGTGGCTTGGACACTCCTATGCTTTTTTATTGAAACAAATACTGGGGTTTGTCTTGAATGCGTAATTGCAATTGAGAGAGGCACTTTTCGCTTCGATTCGTGGAACGGTTTTCTGTCGACTGTTTTGTCGATGTAGACAAATACATCCCGAGAACCGCGTCATATACAGCTTCCCCGTAGAAAAAATCTCAGCAGTAACGCCACATAAAACCGCCAGTGTAAGACAGCTTTTAAAGGAGAACGGTCATTTGAGCATCCCAAGACAATGCACCTGAAAAATAAACGCCTAGTGTCTGAATGATTGCACGTATTCAAGTGCTATCTGATAGTAAGTGACTGGGTGTAGACAACATTTCGACGTGAATGAAAAACTACAGCGCTGCCTTTACTGGCGTTCTACATGAAGTTGTTTTTTTTAATGACGATTGTTCAGTCAAAGCTAAGGACCAATCCATGCTTAATTCGCACGCCGTTCCACCCGCCTTCCGCACGAGGTAGGACGCGGGTGGGAATGCGAAAGACGGTACACATCGCAAAATGTTGGTTTACGCTGAATGTGTACAGGCGGATCGCGTGCGCTTAGTGTTTGGACGATTGGACAACACGGCATCAGTTAAGAGCCGGCAACCGTTAGCCAGAGCAAAGGTGTTCGATGTCGGCAACGATAGTAAACAGCAGACGACACTGTCATATGCCTGTAAATCTGGGTTCAAGCTTCGACGTCAGGGCATAACGCGCCTCTTGCACTGTCACATTCTCTTCTGGCAGCGGCCGCATGTGTAGCATTGGCGCGGTCATTCACTTTTGAAACACTACCGCAGTCATATTGCGTACCTGCGCCACTTTTATTTAAACCCATTGCTACCGCATCAAGTCGCTAGACTTGTCACATCATGTATAGCTCTTAGTAATCTGTTGTGTTGTGACGGCGCACACTCTGTAGTGATGTGAGCGACAGCTTGCAAGGGCGGACGTGCACACGCACACAGGTTTTCAGCATAATGAATAAGGGGACCAGTCGCGGCAACAGCGTTGTAGCAGTACTATGGTTGCATATTGTTGAGCCGCGGACACGCTGTAGTGTCTTGTCGTTATCTATTAACCGCCATCCATTGAGATTACTTGATTGTCACTGATTACCGCTGTGTAGATGGTCAAGTGACTCCTCTTTATCGCTGAGTCTGCGTGCGACTCTGTGAGTACGGCTTGTTGATTTACTTGCATTTGAGTGTTCACGTTTCTTACTTTGCCAAGTTTAAAAGTGAGCCAAAAATACCTTGATGCATGGCGAACTTTTTACGTTTTCTTCACATATAAAACCACCACAGAGGAAGGGCAACATCGAACAGACCTTGTAAGAAATAATTGCCTGCAACCTTAAACTTTCCAACTAAAAGCCTAGCTCAAGCATTAAAATTAAATTACTCAGCGATGGATGAAGTTCTTAACGGGTGTAAACATGGTGTGCACACGTGGATAACTTGGTCCAGCAAGGAAATGAAGTTCTGACAGTGCAAGTATGCAATTTATTATGAGAGATATAAAAAGGATATGTATGTAATAGTAAACTTATACATAAATGCTCACCAGATGTTTTGATAGGCTGAATGCTTGTATGAAAGGAAACATGAATTATTAATGCTGATATTACACGTCGCTAGGACTTAAATCTCACTGTTTACAATTTTTGTTCTTTCTAAAAGTGTCATTGTAAATAGCAGTAGCACTGATATTTCGTTTTGAGAGACGACAGAGGGCCCACAAGGCACCAATGCGCATGCAAGAAGGTCTGTACGGCCACGATGCTGCCCCTTCACTACTTAATCATACTTCATTCAGCAGCTAAACAATGTACTGCATACTATAAAAGTGCACGAAAATTTAGCTGTACCATGACTCGCAGGCTTCCGTCTGCAATGACATTCAAGGATGACCGCCTTGAGATTGCTTGATGCTACGAGCGTTATCCAAGCATGCATTTCCTTTTTATTTTTCTCCATTAAATTAAAAAAGAAAGTCGTCATCCCGGCCCTGCGAAAGTGGATGTCCGGCGAAGCTGTTGAAAACTAACCCTATAACTGCTGAGGGGGATATGCAATGCTGTATGGCTTTAGAGTAATGGTAGAAGTGTTATTTTGTAGTAATGGTAGGGAATGGGAGTAATGGTAATTTTGACAGCACGCCGCCGCCCATAGTGGTGCTGCAACAATATTGAAATAAGTTGCTAGGCTGGTTATTTTATGTACGAAAGGCTAGGGACATCACACGCCACGTCGAAAGCTGATGTCACCGCGGCAGCTTGCGCAACAGTAATCTTTACCGGAAAACCTATGCGGGGAGCGCTACGTGCTTAGCAGTGCTATCACGAGCGCCTTATCATCAATCATGTGGTTAGGATGCTTGTTTCGAGCTTGTTCTTTATTTAAAGGTATGCTGTTCTTTGTGTTGTATGCGTGATTCCAAAAAATGTATAGACTATTCGTTTCACTTCGGTGAGTGCTTGTAGCCTCTGCCTTACGTTGCTATAAGCCGTTGCGTCTTTTGCTTGCTTACGAGGGCATGAGTGCTTACGGGGTATGAGCCATTGATGATGATAGTTTTCTGTCGACGGACGCGGAAAGCATCCTGAGATGTTATCGATAGACATCGTTGCTGTAAAAATAAGCTGTTATAGAACACATCAGGTTGGTGAGCTATAGCAAGCTCTACTCAAATTATTTGAGTAAGTTGGGCATGGGATGTATACCATTCATATAGAAACAACTAGCTAACTAATGCACAGCCGCAATGTGCGCTAAGTGCAAGTGTGAAGAGACCATCGATTACCTTCTGTGCAACTCTTCTCGCTTCGTTAATCAAAGCCAGACTGTCCAGTGTGCCTTGGACGATAGGTCATTTACAGAAGGAAAGTTCTTGGGAGCCTGGCCTCACAGCTCATCAGCCCAGAAAGCCATTCGAGCTCTTCTATAGTCGCTGAAGGCGAGCTCTTCACTTGCTGCACCTAGCTTAGTGCATGTGAAAGTGCGACCTAGACTCGTGTCTTCTCTCTCTCTTTCTTTCACTCCCCCTTCCCCATCCCCACATGTAGGGTAGCAAACTGGACTGTCTGGTTAACCTCCCTGCCTTTCCTTCCTTCCTCCCTTCTCTCTCTATCTCTTGAAAGAATAAAAATTGCATAGGGTAACATAAAAAGGTGACCGGTACTTGTATTTGATCTCAAGGCCATTGAAGATTGTAAACTTACTAAGCTTTGCAATGAGTACAGTGATCCCAGAGTTCAAATGGTTGAGCTTGCCTTTCTGAATTAGTAACTGCTTAAACGGGCACGTGACAGTAAAATGAAGTCCAGGATCATATGGCATGTAAGGTCGTTGTGAAGGTCCGCCTTGATTGAGTCATGTATGCATTCCTTTTGTTTAGTTGGAATTCGTGGTGACACGTTTTCTCTGGGGTCTCTGTGTGTTTATGTATATATTGCCTTGCAATGTTGTGCTCCTTGCTCGCGACCCGAGTCGCTTCCCGAGAACGCCTGCAAAGCGGCTGTGGCCGGACGGGGTTCGGCAAAAAAGTGAGCCGCAGGTGTTCTCACGCACTGGGTCTTGCGAGCGCCATAGATCACACGGCGCGTCGCTAGAGGCATCTGGAGAAGGGAGTTTTTCGGGAGTGTTTGGGTCGGGAGCGAGATGGCGTGGGCAGCTCGGCAGGTTCGAGTGGCGCCCACCGCCGGTGTGAGTTATGGAGCCCGGATACGTGGTCCAGAGGCTAGGGGTGAGAATATGCACGGCTGAGCAGGCAGTGTGGTCTGAGACTTGAGAGACAGCGGACCGATCTCCCAAGTGCCCGATCGGAGTGACGGACTGCCCCGAGACCTTTGCTCAGCTGCATTCATTAATGTGTACTCGCTTTCCTTGTTTAATATATGCTTGCAGTGTAACCTCTGTCTTCTGCAATTAAACTCAGTTCGAATTATTGACATCCACGATTTTGAGTTCTTGAATACCTAAGCTCGAGAACAGTGAAGCGGCTTAAGTAAAGCCGACAACGACTACGAAGACGAACTAAACAGCAAGAAAGAAGAACCTGGCGGTGAAAGAAAAACTAGGCACAAGCCGCAAGTGGGAGAGAACATTCAGCCATGCCTGCTGTTACACTAATTCTAACCCGCAGTGCTTGAATGCAGTAAAAATATTTAGCCTATCCTATCTGGTATTCAAATAAACGCAAGCCGACTGGGCACTTTACCAGATGAGCGGAGGCGCAAACGTGAATGGCCTGCATGGCGCCAGCCACCTCGGGGCGCAGAGTTCAACCAGACGAACACACAGCTAATGTTACAGTAATCACGTGTACTCTGTTGTTGGTCTAAGTTTTCGGCAGTGGCGTAATCATGTTGCTGTCGAAAACTTACATTAGCAGCAAAGTAAAATACACTCTTTTACGGCAATATTAGCTGTGTTTGTCTGGTCGAACGGTGCGCCACCAGGTGGCTGCACCGTGCAGGCTGTTCATGTTTGCGCCAGCGCTCATCCAGTAAAACGCCTAGCGCGCTTGCGTTGACCCGAATACCGGGTAGGCTAAAACTTTTCATTGAATCCATGTTCATTGTGTCTGCGGATATTGCACCAGCCTCCACTGAAAGGGCACGTTGCTTGCGTTATAGATATTAGTTCATTAGCACCTTGCACAGGGAAGCACAACAATGTGACGAAACATTTGTTACCATTCTTTATTTTCACAACAAACCAACATATAATGCCTTGGTTGAAGCGCAATATGTTTTGTGTAAATCTGCAGGGTGGAGTGCTCTATAACCATCTAGTCACAACATAAGTAGTCAAACAAATATGCATAGCCCTATGAGCACTGTGAAATGGAACGCAGAAGTTTGCAGTTAAGAAGCCACAATGGCTCAGCGTCGGTGCTGAACGCATAGTTGTTCTGTGATAAAAATTCGAAATATCAAATTGAGTAAGCATTGACATGTAGCAAACAAATTCTTATTCTTTCTCGTATTGCTTATTATTGCACAAACCTTATTGTAGCGTTCTCTGAGGAGTAAAATCACCTGTCAGATCACAGCTGTGGCCATTCATTAAACGAAAAGAAACTTTACAAGACGTTGAGATGTGAATCACTCTGAAGACATCCTCCTAACTCATACGTAGGGGTCAGCTTAGTGTCGGCCACGTTCTTCACTACTTGTTACCTCCTTTACATGTATTAGCCCCCAAGCACTTCCGTACGTATTCCTGCACGCACGCTAGGACAGCATGGCTATACACTATCATCGTTTCTCATACTTCTGAAATGAAGGTGGTGCACATTAGTTGTCAGAATGTGCTTGAAAGCAGACACATATATCATTCATTTGGGTTCCAAAAACTAAGGATGGGCATTCAGCCAAGCTGGTGCTACACTAAAGAAAATTAAATTTATAATGCAAAAGCTCCTAGTGGGAGACGAAGGTCACGACAGAATTGCTAGCATTCTGCGCTCCCAGTCCGTATCTGTGGTTTTGTGCTATAAGCATATAAAGAACTGAAAAATATCCACAAAAATACTTGGTACCGGTCCTGCTTGCATGTGATGGTACTTGTTCTGCTTGCACGTTCACACGGCGGCCGAGTGGCTGGGTACAGCCAAAGTCCCTTAATAGCTATTGAGGGACTATGGTACAGCTTAAAGGGTCACTGAATAGTTGCAATGAATCAGTTTAGGCTGGCGAAGTATTCTTTCAAAAGTTTAAGTTTATTATTTGAGCACAACAAAGCTAATTATTAACATTTTAAGTCAGTCACATATTGAGTAAGACTGATGGCTGCATATGTGCATCTTCGTGTACCTTTGTCGTTGCATTGATCGCACGCATAGCAGACATACCTATGTAACATATTGGCGTTGTTGAAGTGACTATTCATACACAACTGCCGCGCACATTCTCATTGGCCTACAGCAGACAGGATTCAGTGTTGGAGCTATTGGTTCCCTGGGGTGCTATGCAGGATGCGCCGAGTTTGGCGAAACTCGGGATCTTCACGAGCTCTGGCGACACACCAAGATGAAAGAACAAATGGTAACAAGACAAAATTTGTCCGTCGGCACGCCTCCAGTTTCATTGGTTATCTAGATTCACTCTGGGTGGCTATTAAGCCTTGGGCGTTGCCATATGGGCGGTCGACAAACTGGGGCTCACGCGATCATACGGTCGGTGCATGGTCGTGCCTTCTTTCACTTGTTTGTCGTTCCACCGAGTGCATTACAGGCACAAGCAAGTTATAAAATAAATGCATTTAGTACAATAATATTAGTCACATTAATGTGGTTTATAAGCATTTTAAAGTTTACAAGATGTACACTGAATGTGTATTAGACTAATTTGTAGTTTAATATGTTTCGCGTTATACCACGAGGGGATGCTAGCCCTCCTCTTTTTTCATCTGCATTGGATTGGCGTGGCTCGCTACATGCTTGCGCTAGCATTTCCGAGCAGAGATTGGTGTGCGCTTGGTTTTCTCACTGGGGTTACAACAGATCGCTCGTTGCTCTTTCTCTTTCCTCTGAATTGGATTGGTGCGGCTCGCTACGTGCTTGCGCTCCCATTTCCGAGCACAGATTGATGTGCGCCTTGTTTTCACACTGGGCTTTTAACAGATCGCTCGTTGCTCACGCTAAAGAAAGGCTGCGGGTAGGGTGCCTCGATGCACGCGCGCGCGCATAGAGACACCCCAGCTGCCCCAGCTGCGGGACGAAGTGAGCGTCGGCCAAGTGGTTTGCCGCGCGCTTACCGTGTAATTAAGCACTCAGGAATGCCAGAAAGCCCTCATACAGGGTTCAGAAAACTAAACTTTATTTTCTTTTACTTTGCGATGCACCTTCATACTGGCAAGCGTCGAGCGATGGCTTCTAACAACCGCAGGAAAGACTATTTATGCTGGGCAGTCCGAGCGATCCGTGGTTTCTAACAAACGCAAGAGAGGTTCTTTGCAGCGCACATGGCCGTTGAGTGCCACCACATCCATCCCAGATGGGACTCCAGCATCGGTGCAGTTGCCCTTTACCTATCACTGACAAGGTGGCGCTTCACTTTTTGACAATAACTTTCTATTTTTTGCGTGTGAACGCCCGTGATATTGTCCACAAATTTCAAGCTGTGGTTGACTATCTCCCAATGCCGATTGAGGCATAGACCCGTTAGCATCCACTAAATTTGGGATATATTTGTATGCGGCTAATTCTTCACTATGAATAATGGTCCCCAGTTGAACATTGGCTGCAATAATGGCACCTAGCATCGCCGCCTTTCGTCGGTCGACCTTGAAAGTAGCTGCACCCTCTGGTCGCGCAGAACATGCCGAAGACCCATGGTCCACCATCTTTAACACCGACGTAATTTTGGCGGCTCGGCGGAAAGTTGTCGCCCGACATTAGGCGGCCTCGATTGTACTTTTGCTCGCCGCGAAGACGGCACTCGTCAATTTGCGCTATCTACCCGGGGCCACCGAGTGGAGGTCGCACCAGCAGCTCGTCCCTCGCGAACTTACGGGGGTAGTTCTTTCAGTCGGTGATGGCGTGCTCCGATAAAGGAAACAAGTCGCCGGTCATCTCCTTTAACAGTCACATGTCTACACTTTGGCTCATGAAGTACGTGAGCCAAATCATTTGCCGCCTGGAGACGTGGTCGTTCTGACGGCCGAGGCGTCCGTGTTGCCGAAGTAACTTCCTTCGCCTCTCTGCCGGTGCAGTGCAGAGGTACCGTGTAACTGCGAAAATTGATTTCGGCAGCTGTTGCACCGGAAGGCAGCCCTGCGTCCATTCTGAGCATTCCACTATAATGTGACCACTTCGCCTGCGCAGGTTGGTTGGTCCGGGTTGAACCCCTGGTGCCCCAGTACTCCGATGATGACGCCGGACCGGGCCTGGGGCTGGGGCGCGGTGGACGAGCAGCGCTTGAAGCAAGAGAGAGCCGAAGTGATCGCACGATCTTTTCCTCCGCAGCCTAGTCACACAACTCTGTGCCCAGAAAACATAATTTGCCCGCCACGCTGTCTCCGCAGATGACGGCCTTCGCCTAACTCTTCACAGAGCCAGCGCACTGACGTTTTGGAAAGGCAAAAAGAGCGAAACTCTACGTCGGTCATCTAGGTGAACGGGTCCAGACGGTCATATTGATGCTTACTGACGCTGGATGCGATAACACAGGCTGCTGCTGCCGCCGCCATGTTTACGAGTTCAACTCGAGGGGGGTTTCGCGATGTACGAATTTGGCACGAGTTCACTTGTCAATCAAAACCATAGGTCACGCCCCGCGCGAGGCATTTAACTCTTGTGCGCGCCCACCACGGTTGGGCCACACCCAACTTATTTTTCGGCAACAGCGACGTGGTGCGGAACTGAGAGGCATTAACAATATTGACCGGCGAAATAAAGCACGCACAACGCACTGTCATCGGTGATGTACTGAGCACCACTATATAAAAAAAAGCGTCGACTTTCGCTGGCTTATGCATATATCTTCTTGGGCTGTGATAGCCCCACAACACGGTTCATTGCGTGCATTGTGGTGATGTAGCGCACAGCAAGTAATTATCGGCACGTCACTGTAGCTGCTTGCAAGGCGTCGATGCGCCGTGGTGGACGACGATCCTGAGCAGTGCGTAGTGTTTTCCAACGACAGCGTATCGTAGCTGTCATTTGAGATGGCTGCTCTGTCATCAGTGATGTATCGGAGCCGCAGTGCCGCAAACACGGTCAGCGGTCAGCGCAAACACACCCAGTGCGATGGCATTTCTTCATCGCAAGCACGGCACACTAAACAATTGCAACACCTTCCTGCGTTCGAAGTCTAATATCCTAACTGCACACAAGAGCCCTCACTCGCCAAAATGCGATTGCTGTGCTGTCGTTACGATATCCATCTGCGATCGCTTGTTAGCTCAGCAGCAGAGGCAATCGGAAAGCACATTGGAGTGAACAACACACACAAATTCTGCGTACATGCGCACGGAGGCACCTTCACTTGGCAAGCGATGACAAGCGATGAATTGTGTCGCTGGATAGCCCGCTCTTCGCAATGCATCACGGAGACTTCGCGCACACAGATAAACTGGTGCATTTTCACTGTGCTGCGTCACTACAGACCCTACAATACCGCACAGCAATTTCGCAGTGACAGCCGTTGCCGCCGTCTCTATGGCTAGAGTGTCGTTTCAGTTGGTAAAGTGGCGGCCTTAATAGCCGCCTCAGTGAAAGCACCTGCGGTGAACAGCCACGCCGCAGCGCTGCGTTGCAATTCCCCTAATAGACAGGGAATGGACAGATCAGTGTCATGACTGACTTTATGCGTCGTCATCACATCGATTTTATCGAGAAAAGCACTGCAGGGCCCCTGGCGACTGCTCACCGTATGAACTCCCTCGTGCGCGCGACCCTCTAGAATTTATCCGCTTGTAAGCTTTCGCCTCACTGTCGCCACTCGCGGCAAAAAAAGTGCAAAATTTAATACTTCACTCGATGTCCGTTTGTCATCACAAATTTATACCATTCAAAACGAAAAACCGATACTTTGAGAAATAAAATGTTTGTTATTTTATTCGTTGTATTTCAATGTATTCGATTGAGAGAAAGTGTAGGTGCAAGAATGCACCGCATGTGCCCAGTTCGCATTCGACGGAGGATAGAAAGATAATGCTCGAAAGAGGAGGCACGCCCTTGACGCGCCCGAGAAAGGCGTGGCAAGCGGCTCACGGCAAGTGTGCAGATAGACAGCGCGACAGTCACGGTATTGCTAAGTTGCGATAATACGTTGATAACAACAGGCGGTGCTGGCGCGTTTTGTTGCGCAGTCCTCTGTGCTTGAAGCGCGGAATCACTGTGCTGCGCAGGGTGCGCTCATGTTGTCATACGCGGCTTTATCTCGACATTTCTTTTTGCCTGCTGTTATTGCACGTTCCTTGGTATATCCGTTCACTGACTGCCATCGAGCAAACTGGGGTAAAACTCGGGCGAACGAGAAACTCGGCGCATCCTGCATAGCACCCCTGGTTGGCATTTTCACTAAAGCAACCATTGTAAGAAGGGATTTCGCTGGCTCGTTCGACTGAAAGGCCCAAGTGAAATTGAGTTTAGAACCCATGACACTAGACGCAGTCGTCATGTCTAACAAATCATCAAAAGTAGCCCACCCTCAGTATAATGTGTGGTGGAATTAATCTCACTAGAGTACAAAGTATTCTATGGGCATTCAGTACCGGTATACTATGAACACAAGACTTTGAATTGTTCAGGTGACATCGAGATTGAAGACCGCTTGACAACTCTAATAAGCGACAAGGTCTGTATTGTCCTTTTCATTATGCTCCTTTCAGTGTTGGCATGCCCGCCTTTCAGTATCACTACTCCTTACCAGCTTTCTCAACTTTCAGTCATTCTAAATGAGTGCAGATGTCAACTAACTTCTTACCTGAGGTGCTGTCATTGGTCTAAAGCTTGCATTCTCACATGCAGTGGATACAGTCTATAAATTGGATTGATTTCAAAACTTTATTCTAGTATGACAACCACTGATGCAGTTTAAGTAAGACCAGCTAAACACTGTACAGAACTGCTTCGACGGGACTAATTGGCATGTAGTGTCTTGATGGAATAAGTTAAGCTATCCTAGCTAGTTGCACACAACACACATGAACATCTACACGTAAGCGTCAGGCATGTGTACATATTCTTTATGCTTCCTGCGTGTGTCACATAAGGAACAGATCTTATATAATCAAGACATACGTATTCTATTATGCATAAGGCTAATCTATATTAGTGGGGCCAACCTAACTTTTTATTTTTCACTCATATCAAATTAGCTCTGTAGAGTATAGCCAAATTGGTCGAACTGAAGAAATTGGTTGTCATTTCCAGAATTGAAAAAAAAAACATCAAAAGTGTCCGCTTACGGCCGTAAAGTTTACACTTTGACAATTTTTCGCCTGGTTGTGTAGTGAAATCATGATATAAAATGTAGGACAAATATGGTACCCTCCCTGGGAACGCTTGCGGGAGACGCATACGGGGCCTAGAGGTAAAGAGTTTCGCTGTAATATTTGTATTCGATAGCATTAGACCATTTCACTGTGTTGACACACTTATCCCAAACTAAGATGAACTTGTAGTAAAAATACGGTCTCAAAATTGGCCTCACATCACACGCACAACTGTAATATAGTTTTCAGCGAAATTTGTTTTCCCTTGAGCATGTGAAGAGTGTATATTTGTCGGCAGACATACAGGACTCCTGCTGCAAATCACGGAAGTCTGGCGTTCTTGTGGCCGAAAATATTGCAGATGAACTCGATAGTTTGTAGCGATGAAATAACGCATAAACTTGGTGCACCGGAAAGCTGCGCTACCCTGAAAGGATAAAAGCGAAGTGCATAGAAATGGCTCCACCTATTCGCCCGTGCCACAAGTGTCGTCGAGGTTTTGCCGACGCTGCTAGGAACACACAATGCTTGCTCCTAACACAGCTGCATCTGAAAAGAGAATGAGAGCTTGAAGAAATATTTGTGAGTTGGCGCCGCAGAGTCGCCGTGCATCGTGGCAGACTGTATTGTAATATACCAGTTTGCGTAGCCAAGGACCTTGCGTCTCAGCTGACGGCTTTGCCCGCTGGATTTCGGTGATTGTTGCAGGACTCTTGCCTTCTCTGCACAGCAAAGTACGCTCGAAGAGCTGGTGCAGCCTCAGTAGAAAAGTAAGAAAAGTAGCAGGATTTTTTATCATGTGCGGAAATATTAGACGAAACCGTTGGAGAAGGCCTGTAGTAGCGTCATTTGTTTGTGTCTCCGCGCTTGACGCCAGTGCGCGTAGGTTCTATGGAACTCACCAAAGTTGATGATATCCAGATATCGGCTTTTAAGGGAAGGTTTGTGAACATTTTTTTGGTACTCCCTCCTGTATTTCACCAATAACAAACTTATAAATCTTTAAGTCAGGAAAACGCTAGACGATGCACTATATTCTTGACTTGACTCCTTTATTACAAGGTTAGATACAGTTTGTGTAACATATAAATTAGATGTAGACATTTAAAATATTTTTCAATGAAAAGTGCATTTCATCTCCGAGTATGAAGCACTGCGTGGAGGGTGGGGTATCTTTAAAATGAATTAAAACGTTGCATTCTTTGTCTTTTATTATAATAAAGACAGATAATCAAAATGTACTAATTTTATTATGGTTCTTGATAGGGTAGGTATCAGGGGCGCAGTTTATTTAATAGGATAAAAAGCGGTGTGAGTTTGGTATGTTCAATTCCAAAGCAGTTGAGAACAGCTTCCAAGCAACGTTACTTTGTCCTAGGCTTCTGACTTTACTTCATACAGATTTTACTTAGCCTACTTTGTGAGCTGCCTAATTTGTGAGTGCCACTCAGCTTGAGTCTGTTTAATGGTGTCTAATTTGAAGCATGAAAAAAGCATTTGATTCAGCAGAGATAATAGCAGTCATCGATGCATTGCGTAATCAAGGAGTACAGGAGGCATACGTGAATATCTTGGAAAATATCTGCAAGGATTGCATAGCAACATTGATTCTCCACAAGAAAAGTGGAAAGATACCGATCAAGAAAGGCGTCAGGCAAGGAGACACAATCTCTCCAATGCATGCTTAGAAGAAGTATTCAGGCTCTAAGTCTGGGAATGCTTAGGAGCGAGGATCAACAGCGAATATCTCAGCAACCTTCGGTTTGCAGATGACATTGTCCTATTCAGCAACAATGGGGATGAATTACAGCAAATGATTGAGGATCTTAACCGAGAAAGTGTAAGATTGGGGTTGAAGATTAATATGCAGAAGGCAAAGTTAATGGTAAATTGCCTGGCAAGAGAGCAAGAATTCAGGATCGCTAGTCAGTCTCTCGAGTCGGTAAAGGAGTACGTTTATCTAGGTCAATTACTGACAGGGGACCCTGATTACGAGAAAAGAATTTACAAAGAATAAAATTAGCTTGGAGTGCATACGGCAGGCATTGCCAAATCCTGACTGGGAGCTTACCGGTGTCGTTGAAAAGAAAAGTGTACAACCATTGCATTCTACCGGTTCTAACATATGGGGCAGAAACTTGGAGGTTAACAAAGTAGCTTGAGAACAAGTTAACGACCACAAAAAAAGCGATGGAATGAAAAATGTTAGGCCTAACGTTAAGAGACAGGAAGATAGCGGTGTGGATCAGAGAACGAACGGGGATAGCCGATAGTCGACATTAGGCCCAAAAAATGGAGTTGGGCAGGCCATGTAATGCGTAGGATGGATAACCGGTGGACCATTAGAGTTACAGAATGGATACCAAGAGTATAGAAGCGCAGTCGAGGACGGCAGAAAACTAGGTGGGGTGATGAAGTCAGGAAATTTGCAGGCACAAGTTGGAATCAGCTAGCGCAAGACAGGGGTAATTGGAGATCACAGGACCCCTTCGTCCTGCAGTGGACATAAGTATATGCTGATGCTGATGATGATGAAGGCCGATAAAGCTAATATCCTTCCTTCGTATAGCTGTCTACTAATTTACTATCACAAAACCACCGTGGTTGCTCAGTGGTTATGATGTTGGGCTGCAGTGTACGAGGTCGCTGGATAGAATCTCGGTCACGGAGGCCGCATTTCGATGGGGGCGGAATGCAGAAACAGCCGTGTACTTAGATTTAGGTGCACGTTAAAGAATCTCAGGTGGTCTAAATTAATCCGGAGTCCCCATTACAGTGTGGCTCACAATCAGATGGCGGTTTTGGCACGTAAAACCCAAAATTTTTGTATTTGCTACCGCAATGGACGCTTCACCTTTTGGGAGAAAGTGCGACTTTTTTTTCCTTCTTGAATACACTTATGGGCTTTCATTTGTTGTATGCGAGAATTCGTTTGTTAGTGTTGTGAATTCGGCTCCTGATCAATAAAATATTGCGGTAGTAGTTTTCAAGAGTGTGCGCTTTGTATCCGAACGTCTGCTCAAGCTTACGGAAAAAAATCTGTCTCGTATCCGAGAGGTTTCGTGTTCCTGTGACATCCTTGTCCAACATTCATTCTACTTTGTACTTACAAGTGAGGGGCGTAGATGTGTGTACCTGGTAGTTAATTATTGGTAGGTCAAGGTGGTGGCCAAGGTTATCGGCTGGAATAACTGTCCCAGCCGCAACATTTTAAGGATTTAATGGGCACCTGATTCTGAAGACATGTTCTGTTTGGCTGCAACCACCGTAGTAGGAAGGCCTGTTGCGGGTATGTAGCAAGATACCAAGAAGGCAAACAAGTATTTATGAGTGTAGAGAATTGCTGCGCCGATGTCTCTTCAGAAGAGATGAAAATCGAAGTCCCACCGAATGTGGCGTTCTGCGGAGGCCAACGTGATGACGTAGGGCAGCTATAATGGCGGAGAAAGAAGAGATGTGTGCAAAAAAGAACAATCTACAAATGTAGAATTATCCTACACAGAAGTAAGGCCTGCCATTAGTCTCAGCCCTGATTTGTAGAGGTGCTGTACTCACTAATTAATGGGCGCGCACCCAATCGCTTTGAGGTACTGTAATTGCTCCACGATTTGGTGGATTACCGGGTCAGGCGACGGTTATACGTGCTCACTGGTCTTGATATTTTCTACTTTACGATGATACAAACGAAAACGAGGCAAGGACCCCCGAAACCGTGCCGTAGAGTGCCTGCTTGCAGCAAGAATATTCTACGGGGACCGACAAGAAAAGCGATGAACATCACTCACTTTTCACAACAATGAAACATGTTAAGAAATGGCAACGAAGCTTAGACGAAAAGCGTAGAACAATAGCTGCCACTGTACAATAGCTGCGCTTAGAAGTCATCCAACTTGCAGGACCAGCCGTTACTGGCGCAGCAAGTGTCACGAGTTAGTGGCATACTGGAGTGTACGTTCGATCGGCGCCGGGGCTTAGTGTTTACGCAGCCACTCTCTGCCTCAGATAATCCATGGCCTAGCTATGCACTTTCGGGTGGCAAGGAATGCTTAGGTTTTAGTCGACAATTGTCAGATTTTTTCGTCGCATCTCGCCCCTTCATGACGATCTTAGCGATTGGGCCGGAAGGCCGGGTACGAGCGCGCCTCGACGGAACGGAGCCGGCGTAAGGGAACACCAGCAGCTGCAGTGGGTCTCTTCAATTTTCGGAGTTCTGGCAGCCCTCTGGCAGCCCGCTGGCAAGCCAGACGGCCGCCAGCTAGTTCCGGTCCTGATAGGAAGACACGTGGGCTGGGATCCCAAGAGAACCCGAAGCTGCCCGAAGTTTGCAAAATCGAACACCCGGACATCTGACCGCGGGTTAAACGCAAACATGCTACCAGCATGGCCGGCGCGTTGGTCGTAGTCGGTCTATTTATGCGTTGCCAGTTTGAAAATAGATAGTTGTATTCGGGAATACGATCACTTCTGCGAGATTTCGCGCGAGTGGGCACAGCACGCGCGCAGGGCACCTCACTCTGCACAGCTCAACAAATGGCCTGCGATGCGTGCGGTGCCAAGACGCGAAATCACACGTAAGGGATCGCGAAAGCGATCGCTCGAGAATGCCTCGAGGACGTCGGCCACTGGCGACATTTGAAATCCTTTGACATGACACGATAAAGCAAGATATCGGGTGCGTTTTATACGCATAGAATTTCGTGCTGACATACTTGAATTCTATTTCAGAAAGTTTGTTTTGGCTGATGCTTCTTCTCTTAATTCTGCACCGTGCTGAAGGAACTGGGGTGGCGGCTGGCGCATGACAATGCACGCCGCCTGTGACCAGCGAACAGCTTCACATGCGAAATAGCACTGGTCGATCATGAGAGCAATAATTAAGCTAATGTACGTGTGGCCGTTACTAATCTCAACCACTGCATTACTATATCACCGGCCTACACTCTTAATCTGGATCCACTTAAGATCCACTTAGTAGCTGGAACTTTTTTGCAAAAAAGTTCCACTTATATATTTGGAACCACGTTCCACGTACTTTAAAAAGTAGATGGAACAATGCACCACTTATTTTTACTTATCAATTATGTGGATCGTCGTTCCACATAAGAGTATATGGAACCCTGTTCCAAATAAAAGGGTTGTTTCAGTTACTGGAACGTTGATCCACATAAAATAGCGATGGCTATTTCCGGTGCGCCGTTCCAGGTACTTTCAGACCTGCTTTTTATATAAAACAATGTTCTAATAGACAGTTAGGAAGCTGCCTATGGGTTCCCACTTCTGCAATATTTTTGCTTTTCCCTGTCAGTACAAACTGAGGTCATATGCCAAGTTGGCTTGGCATGTGGCCTGCAGTGATACCAACAATTGTAAAGTAGAAATTTTGCAGTAGTGTGGTCCCCGACAGTTCCCAACAGTTGCCTATTAGAGCACAGTTCTATGTAAAAGTAGGTTTGAGGTACCTGGAATGGCACAGTGGAAACCTTGGCTTCGCCTGCCGGATCCTGTTCTGGCCTTTAGCTGCATATAAAAGAAACATGGTACCTAAATTAAAAGAGGTATGAAACAAATTATTACAATGCTTTTCAACATGAGCAAACTTTATTGAATGGCAGTATTGCATACACTAGTCAACAAGGAACAAATACCAAAAAGAAGAGAGACCAGGCATTAAGTGGCATTCACTTGTATGCGCCTATATTAATAAGTGGGTAATAAAAATGATCCGAGACATAAGTGCACCACATTCAAATAAACTTGCACATCGGCTACGGGAAAAAAGAAACATTAAACAAGGCTATAAAATAAGCTGGCTTATCACAGGAAATAAGGTAACTGAAATGCGCAAGTACCCATATGCCATTTACCGAGTTTACGCATCCCCGTTCCAAAAGAATTCAGTACTCTAAGAATTTTATGAAAAATGCATAAAACAATGGGCTTACAGAGTTGAATTAAGAGAAGACCAATGAAGAATGTAGTCGATAAGTTATTAAACAGAAAAGACAGTGCAAGCCAAAATAAACAATGAAACATTTGCACACAAAAACTTGCCAGAAGCATGTGGCAAATATCACAACAAAAACATGAACACTAGAATCAATACAGTTGGCAGATAACAGATGTACGTCTAATACAAAGCTAATTGTGATCAAAACACTTAATAAGCCCCTGAAAAAGCCTCCCACTCCAGGCAGGTTATTTGCCCCAGCATTGTGTAGTTTGGGATAACTCATCCCAAACACTACCATGAAAGCTAGTGTAAATGTTTATAAAATTTTATGCCCCAAATATATCTGGAAGCATGTTGCACATTTTAAAGTCTTCTTTCTGGGGTTTTACGTGCCAAAACCAACATTTTAAAGTCAACAAGGCAACAGCAAAATATAAAGGTAAGAGACTCTGGAAAACAAGTGAGAAATCTTTAAATAACCAAACAACTCAGCCTTGAAAAATACAAGTGAGATAGCTTAAAAAAACAAGCCAGCTTTGAAACCTGCAGCCAGAGCCTTGCCTCGGTGATAAAAAATCATAAAAGAAGGCACGGCTTCACAATGTTGCAGCTGGCATGCTGCTTCTACCTACCAAACAGTTAGCACGTCAATATTAGGCCTGACCGCTTCAGGTTCTTCAACAGAGACTTTACCTTAAACGACATCAAGCCACTGTCAAATGGCTCACCCTTCACAAAAACTGCCTGCACAAGTCCCAAAAACTGTCCAAAAGCGTATGGGTATGACAGGTTTAAAATAAAATATACAGTCAACAGAAGGATGACTGCCTTGTCAGGTGATGATGCAGGGTGGTAACGCCACAATGTTTTCCTTGCAGGCAATTTTGAAGTTGCCATTCTATTTCAAAATGCATGGGCCTGGTGGAGACCTGTTGCCAAGTTCTTGTGCCTTTAAAGAAAAGAGAAGCAGCAAATTTTAACTACACAATGACTTTAAATTGTGGTGTTCGTGATGATACCCTTTTTATAAAACTAATAATTTATTTCACTATAATTTCTTGGTTTCCTTTCTTTCAAACCTGCAAAAGGTGCCAGTGTGCACCAAAATGCTATGAGCATGCCGCATCAACGATTTCTTAGTGTGAATGGAATCGCTGCTTTATTTCTGGAAAAAGCATTACACTTTACTGGTTGAATGACCTGAACATCAATTGGCTTTTCCAGCCTTGAGGGATTGTTATTTACCAACCAAACAATATATTAATCTTTGCGCACTTCACACTTCATGCACTTTCCCACTACAAATAAATGTCCTCTTTACTCCATTATGTGCTTTGCAGTGCTGTTATGATGCTTAACGTAACTTCCAGGTAAAATATGATTTAAAAAGTTTGATTTGAAATTCACCTTTCTATACCTTTTTTAGGTATTTTGTGTACGGAACTACAGCCCTGAAGTTTTTTTATCAGTCGCTTTTCATTCAAGAGATCAGAAAGTGCCGTCATAGCATAGTAAAAACTGCAGCATAGGCCTTCTTGGGTTGAACAAATTCTTCAAGTCCCATGAGACTTTCCCGTTTCAAAATCTCTTGCATTTTGCTTAGCTTGGCCAACTCCACAGCCTCCACTGTGTCTCTAAACCTTATTTCTGCTTCTAAGCTAAGCTGAAAGAAATGCACATTGAGTGACACTTTATGGCCCAATGAAACAAAAACAGGCCCTAGGATTGCTTCAAATACTTTAATTCTGCTGAACGATACGATGAGAGAAAACATCACCTTTACACAACTACTCAAGCAGCGGAGTTGATTCTATATTCATCTTGACTTAGATGACATCTTTGAACATTCATTGTTACAGGAATGCCTTTTCACCAGTGTTAAAGGTTATAAAGTGCGAGCCGGTCTGGTTAATGACCACTCACTTTTTATCATTTATTAAATGCTACCGACAGAGCACAGCTGACTAAACATAAATCACAGCTAACAAAATAACACACTCTTAACCTTACAGAGCAGATACACACGATTTGAAAAACATGAGTGATCTTACCACGTCAGGATTTAAAAAGTATGACGGCAAATCATCTGCTGCATTGGAGCTGCGGGCCTCTGCAGTTTCGGCCAAAAGCATTTTCATTCGCCCAAGGTCCATGCAAAAGGGATCTGTGACCATGTCCTCAATTGCATAGGCAAAAAAAGCAAGGCAGATAAATAAAGAACTGTACACATCATCAGAGCACAGATTATAAAAAAGCTACGTTTTTATGCTTCTGACAAACCACACATAGTATTATCCATGAAAAAACGCCTGAAGTTAACACCTAAAATGGCTAATTGCATTCCACCTGATCGCAGAAAATATATGCACATAATGAAAATTGATAGCATAGTTGAAGAGATGGCAAGCAGCTCATCAACAAAATAAATACAAAATCCTCCTGTTTGGAAGCTAGAGCCTAAGGGAATGATGCCGGCGCACAACACAGGAAGTAAAGGCAGTGAGCCAATGAAGCACTTTCATTCGAGAATCTCAAATTGTTTTACGAAAGTGCAGCTTCCAAATTGAGTAGCAGCACAGGCATTTCTTACATTCCTTGTCTACCACAGCTGCGGTCAATAGGCATAAATGCTTGGACTGACAGCCAGCACAACCCTCAATACCTGTTAACATCTAGTAGTTCCACAAGATATCACATTTTGCCTGCCGAAAAATGGTTTACCAATGCAAAAGGTACCAGGTGGTTGCTTGTAAGCATATCGTCAGCTGCCACTTTAACCATAGAGGTAACTAACATGTTGTCAGGCAATGTTTGAACAAGGCCTTTTAAAAACGAAATTCTTACCTTCAGTTCAAGTAGTGCATCAGGACAAGGGATTGGGTTGCTGGAAGCGTGGTCACTTTCTGCAGGCTTCTCAGATACTTTTTCATCCAAAGCAGCCGCGTTTTCCTCATTGCACTCACAGATCGCATGAATGCTTTCGGAAATAGCATGAGTCAACGTTGAAATAATAGGCGGTATATACCTGACATGCTAGTGGCCTCTCCAGTTTATGCGGGAATCGAGTGCTCAATATGGAATGGTTATAAATATGCTATTATACATCTCACATAACAAAATACATAACGAATGTATTCACAATGTGTTTTTGTAATGCTGCTACCATGTATAAACATTACCGTTCAAACCACAGGATGTGATAAATTCTGTGTTGAGAAGCAAAATTTATGTTACAAAGGTAACATAAATTTGCACCGCGCAGAACTTAAGACAGCGTAAATGACGTAGTAACACGACTTGTCTTTTCGCCCTTTGCCTCGTGATCCGCAATTTGACGGAAAAACTGCCATCATTCCGCCATTTAGATTGCTCTATTACGCGCGCTGGAAACAAATCCGCCGGGATGGCACCCAAATTAAGCTATCGGACTATATAAGCAGTAATTGTCTTTGTGGAGCGAGTTTGGCAGGCGTGCCTGAATTCAACTGAATACAGTTGAATATTCCTACCCGACATAATGATATTTTTGGTTTCACTGAACAACCGTAACGAGCACATAAATATGCAGCACAGACCTTTGCGCCTCCTAGCAACTCCACCACTCCGCCTCGTCGTAACGGTTCCCGCCAAACTGTCCCGACAGCACACCACCGCCATTTCTTGCAGTTCGTATCAGGCGCGGCAAGCGCCGCTGCACTGTGCGTGTCCACGGCCGGGCTTGGCGCCAGTCGAGCCCGGCCGTGGCGTGTAACAACGTAAACCGCGCCGGCGAGCCGGCGAGGAGAGCTCGTCAGACGTCGCGCATGCGCATCTGGAGGTAGCGATTGTATGGGCGATGTCGCCCGCGGCCAGCCCGCGCAACAGCGCGTGACAACTGCGCGGCCGTCGCCGCTTTTTTTTTGTTTGTCCGGAAATGACGACGCGCCGCGCGCCCTCAGGGCGCAGTGGTTAGATATTAACACGTCAATATATATATATATATATACATATTGTACTTAATACATACAATATACGTAATACAGGTGTTAGTTAATGCATTATAAAGATATAGTCACAACGTAAACCGCGCCGGCGAGGACAGCTCGTCAGACGTCGCGCATGCGCATCTGGAGGTAGCGATTGTATGGGCGATGTCGCCCGCGGCCAGCCCGCGGAACAGCGCGTGACAACTGCGCGGCCGTCGCCGCTTTTTTTTTTATTGCGATAGCAATTATATGGACACTTCAACCGGATTTCTGCCGTCGCCGCCCTCAGGCGTCGCCGTGAGTTAGATATTAACACGTCAATATATAAATATATATATATATATATATACATATTGTACTTACGCGCATCCATAGCAATAAGCCAGCGCGGAGGGAGCAGGGGGGGGGGGGGGTGGGGCGGCATGCCACACCGCGCTCGGTCCGCACAGTTAGTAAGCCAGCGCCGGAGGGAGGGAGGGTAATCGTCGCTCGCTGCATTATTCTCCAAACGGCTCTGACTTTATAGTCAGTTTCCGTTGAACGTAAACGTACGTTCGCCGGCGAGGACAGTATCCTCGCTGCCAGACGTTTTCGGTCGTCATGCAGTCATTCAGTGTGATCATTCATGTTTGTTTGTGCGCGCTCCACCACGCTTAACAGTTAGTAGTCGGGCCACATTCCAACGCACGCTACACATGCAATGCTGCCCGGATCGGCAGTGGGCGATGTCGCTTCTCAATCAACACCACCGTTTCACGCCTTGCGCCCCGTCGCCGCTTTTTGTTTGTCCGGAAATGACGACGCGCCGCGCGCCCTCAGGGCGCAGTGGTTAGATATTAACACGTCAATATATATATATATATATATATATATATATATATATATACATATTTACTTAATACATACAATATACGTAATACAGGTGTTAGTTAATGCATTATAAAGATATTAGCAGACCGCTTAACACGTTAATTTCTACTTAAGTTGTTTCGCTCTGCTGGCCGTGAGCGCGCGCAATAACCCTACATAATTTCTAAAGAAAGCTTTTCAGCGTTGTTGTTCACAATAAGCGCAAAATGTACGCTGCTTCATTTGCTGCGTTTCCTTGACCACAGCAAGCCTGGTCATTACCAAAAAAATATAATGCGACGCTCTTTGATATAGCCATGACAAATTACTCGCGTACAGCCAGGGGAAGGTGTGGCACAGTTTATTACAAAGTAAAGCACCGGCCCGTTTCAAAACAGTTTTTTTCCTCCTTAACGCCAGCACTGCAGGAAAACAATAAACAAAGGAGCAACAGGAGACGGAAGGGTCATTCGGTGCGCTACAGTTACCATGAAGAAATCGATGTTTACACTGCGAATTTTTCCTTTATTGAAGTGCATAACTTAGACAAATATTATATCAATATTAATACACAGAGTTTACTGCAGATACTGCGAAGTATTTTAAGTTCTCTAAGTTCAATTTAGTTGCCCACTTCTGAATCGTATACAGTCGACCATTCCCTGCTAACTGATATTTTTGTTTGCTTGTGCAAATCAAAGAGCCACCAGGAGCAGGAAAATGCAACCACACTTGCATGCGTATAAGCATGCGCAATATGCCGCAACGTGACCCAAGGGTGCATTATAACTGAAGGCTGTAGTCATTGACTTATTGCTTAAGCGTTGAAAACTGTGTACGTACTAGACCACAGCGCGCAAATGGCTGAACGTTGAACCAAAGCCCTTGTTTCTATGGTGCTACTTGTTAGTCAAATGCACAACACGTGATAGCCTCAAGAATTATTTTGTAACCGAGGTGTCCAGAAAAGCGCGATGTCCACCAGAAATTCTTGAGCCCAGGCAGTTATGGGCTTCGTCCAAACAGCAGAGTGGGCACCGGAAGATGCCAGACCATCTAGAATTCAAGTTACTGATGATTTTATACGCACTGAAGCAAAATGCAGAGACGAGCTAGCTGGTGAAAATTCGTCATTGAAACGTAAGCGCAAACTGAGACAAGCACAAGAGAGGGCAACGACACCTTCGCTTTGGTGTACTGCGCGTCTGAAATTAGTGTCAGCAAGACCAGGTTCGCAAAGGCCGTTTGAGCGCCGCTGACAACCTCACAAGAGGTTCCTGCAAGTTCTGCTTTTCGCTAAGATATATATCCTTTGCTTGCGTCGTTTAATCTTTCTACGGCGTTGCTGAACAGGGATCTTTTTAATGTAAAATGATATCACTAAACATCCTCCTTAGCAGTTTATAAATGTCAACTGCTGTAAGATAGCTTCACAGATACAGCGTAAGTTTTTGCAATTTTATATGCCATGTATGTATGCGCCAAGGGCATCTCCGCCCAAAGAGCGTCAAATTTATATGTGGTGCAATGCACACTTCACTGCAGCGCACCAGTTATGTGGAACAAGACACAAGCAAAAAACATACAAGCGCACTGTCTAGAAATGTTACTGGAACCTAAGTGGAACGATAACTGGATCATACAACACCGCCTACCCCCCTTTACTGAGTTCCAAATAAGAACGATAAACACAAAGAAAACAGAACGAACGTTCCACATAAGATCCACTTATATGTATCGTTCCACTTATTAACTGTTCGGATCCAGATAAAAATATGTGGATCACCTTTTTAACTGAAACTTATATGGAACCAGATTAAGAGTGTATATATAGTTATAACGCATCGCTTTCGAACTTCCACCTAAGCATACGACGGAGACGGAGCGTACACGAGCTAGCTGCGACGCTAAGTGCAGAAAACACAGATACGCGAGCGATGTGAAAATGAAGAAAGATGAACCGAAAAGGCGCCGCAATGTGTGAGATACCGTGCAAGCATGATCGAGAGCGCAGCGCGCTGTTCACGGCCGGGAAACACACACACACACACACACACACACACACACACACACACACACACACACACACACACACACACACACACACACACACACACACACACACACACACACACACACACACACACACACACACACACACACACACACACACACACACACACACACACACACACACACACACACACACACACACACACACACACACACACACACACACACACACACACACACACACACACACACACACACACACACACACACACACACACACACACACACAAGTAAGCTTCAACTGGTTCACCGCCGCTCGTATGGCACCGCCTCGCAAGGCGGACCGGTGCGTTAGAACCCTAGCAAGATAACGCTAGATGAAATGCCATCAGCGATGCACGCATTGCGCCGACAAGTACGCGAGCGGCGAGCGCTCACTGAGACAAAGTCCAAAACCCCGTCAGCCGGGGTGGCGTGCGCTAGCGTTCGACGCAAGCCAGTTGGCTGAGCGAGGTATCAGTCCGCAAGCACCCGCGTTGCAACCGGTCAAGTCCCCATAAAGGTGGCGTCGAGCGCTCATCGTACACTTTGTCGTATGCTAATCAGAGAACTTTCAGAGATCAGCCAGACCAAAACCATCCTGGCTGGTTTTGGCAGCCCGCGGGTAGCCAAAACCTTCCAGCCCGTGTAAAACGAACGCGCGGCGGTAGTGCGGCACGCGGTGGGCGGAGTAACCCGTGAAAAACGCACACGCTTTGGCTGGCTCTGGCAGCCCGTGGGAAGCCAGAAGTGGAAACTCAAAGAAGCCCAGAAGCGCGAGAGATGTTGCGTGAAGGGAGAGCGCATCACCGCCATGCCATGTCGCTCTCGTAAACCTGTGTTATGCACGCATTCTTTGTCCATGCAAGCTTCTTCTTCTTCTTTCTGGCGTTTAACGTGCCAAAACCAGTCCTGATTATGAGGCACGCCGTAGTGGAGGGCTCCTGATTAATTTTGTCCACCTGGGGTTCTTTAACGTGCACTACAACGCAAGCACACGGGCGTTTTTGCATTTCGCCTCCATCGAAATGCGGCCGCCGAGGCCGCGATTCGATCCCGCGACCTCGTGCTCACCAGCTTTAGCTGATTGAGCCATCCCGGCGGGTTCCACGCAAGCTCTTGCCTGCATTCTAACTGCGCCTTATGAAAACGCGCCAAGCGTCTCAATGCACTCTCTTACCCGCGAGGAGTTCATAACTCAAAGGGCGCTCAGCAGTGTTCGGCTATCTGCATATCTTGAACACAAAAATGTGTTTGCGGACACCATGTTCGGATTTCGCCCACACAGATTCGCACAGGATGTCCTCCTGCAACTAAATCGGGAAGTCCTTGACCCCCTCGAATGCCCCCATAATGACCGAGCAGTACTCGCCTTGGATCTTAAGGGGGCATTTGACAACGTAACACACGAGATCATACTCACTCACCTAAATCAGACCGACTGTGGCCTCAACACATTCCGATACATACGCCAATTTCTCACGGATCGACATTCCTACATCCGCATTCAAGACAGAGAGCACGGTCCTTACCTACTCGGCACGCGGGGAACCCCCCAGGGCGCGGTACTTTCCCCACTACTTTTCAATCTGGCCATGATGCACCTGCCGGCCCAGCTGGGTGGTGTCGCCGGCGTAAAGCACGCCCTGTACGCCGATGACATCACCCTGTGGGCCACGCAGGGCAGCATAGCGGACATTGAAACCAGCCTGCAAACAGCGGCGACGATTGTAGACCACTACGCTCGCCGCTGCGGTCTTCAATGTTCCCCCCCTAAATCAGAATTTGTGCACCTCCGACCCTCGCCGAAGTGCACAATTAAAATCTCTCTGTCTCTTGACAGTGGTCCCATACACGAAGCTGAAGAGATCCGGGTACTCTGACTCTACATCCACAAACACAGACGGCCAGATACTACATTGGCCAAACTCCGTAAGGTGGGGGAACAGGTGGGCCGCATGGTCCGCCGGGGTTCGAACAAACGCGGGGGGTTACGAAGTAAGGATGCCTTGCGGCTGGCAAACGCCTTCGTGACCAGTCGAATTCTCTATTCGACTCCTTACCTTCACCTACGGAAACAAGAGGAGGAGGCCCTTGAGGTCATCCTCCGCAAAATTGTTAAGCGTGCCCAGGACCTCCCGGTCACCACGTCCAACAGCCGTCTTATGGCCCTTGCGGTGGTGAACACTTTCCGGGAGCTCAGGGAAGCGCACCTCACAAACCAGTACACACGCCTTTCGCAAACGGAGTCAGGTTGCCGCCTTGTTGCTCGACTCCATATCCAACACCAGGGGCGTAGCCAGGGGGGGGGGGTTCAACCCCCCCCCCCGAAATTTAACATGGAAAATTTGGAAATCGAACCCACGACCTCTCGGTCCGCGACGATAGATCGCCGAGCGTTTAACCCATTGCGCCACAAACGCATTTGCAGAGAGCTACACAGACGCGCCTTATATATCTAACACTCCTCCGTGTACCCGCGCTCTTGCTCGGGGCGGTGCCGCCGCCTACGAGCAGAAAAGAGAAGTACTGCATTATGACACTAACGCGCACCGACAGTGAACGCTTCGGTGGTCTCAGCACTACGACGCCTCGATGCCAGCATTCGAAGGGACGCTGGCATCAAGAAGCACTACCAACGCCACCTAGGTGGCGTTCACCGTACTCAGCACAGCGGAGCGTGGCCTCCGCAATTAGCTCTGAAAATGTTTCTGAAGTTGATCGCGGAGGCTGCAATTACGACGCGCTGTACGCGCTGATTTGACTCGGTGACGATTCAGTTACGTGCTTTGTCTTGCGCGTTGTATTAGTGTGTCAGTTCCGTGCTTCGTCTTTCGCTCGAAATTTTTTCCGCAACGCCCCCCCCCCCCCCCCCCACTTACCCACCCTTTGCTCTCGTCGCTTCGCGCTGACATAATTCATGAAACCGGTGCTACTATCACAATGTCATTCCTGGGTGCTTCGTTTGGGTTGGTAATTTACAGCGAATCATGTCTGCATATGGAAAAAACTGTCACGATGTTTGTCAAGGCTTTGACACTCAGTGAAGTGTTGGGCGAGAATGTGGCGGCCGCATTCTGAAGCAACAAATGCGCAACAAATGAAGCAACAAATGCGGCAGCCGCATTTTAGATGATGGCGAAAACGCTCGAGGCTCGTTTACTTAGAATTAGGTGCACGTTAAAGACCCCAGGTGGTCGAAAGCTCCGGTATACATTTCCGCCGCTTCCCTTCAGGTGCCGGTTAGGCCGCGCTCGCGCAGGATCTAGTCTGCGCGAGAAACGTCTCTTGTTTGCGATTTCGCCCCTACGGAAGGCTGGTAATTACTGTTGTGTTGTTGAATCCCAAACCAGCAATTACGGAAGGCTGGTAGTTGCTGTTTTGTTGTGGAATCCCAAACCAGCAATGTACACACGAAGGGGTTGATGACAGCAGTGAAATTCCATCGACTCGCAACAGAATGCACGAAACAGATAGCCGACAAGCATGAATTACTGCTGTGCGCAGTACAGCGTAAGTAAACTCTTGTTGCAGGCGCTGAGAGTTCTCGTCGGAGTTCACGCGTCCTGAGAAATTGATTATGTGCACTATGCACTGAACAAGACCGGAGTTCATTCCTGCATCACTAGTACACCAATCAGTCGAGATTCTGTGAGGTACAAGGCCGCTTCCTGTTTGCACCGGCGTATGTGAAGCAGAAAGGAGTTGCACGTACTACTTAAAATGCGTACACATGCCATATCTATGCTGCGCGGTGAAATATTCTGTATAATTCTAAATCTGTTGACGTAAAGGCAAATGACGGCTGCACGCTCGCACACAGCTGAAGACACAGCGGCCAATGCACTTGTCGCAAGAAAAGCAACCCTCTCGTATATGAGGGAGCAGGGCGACGAAAGCTTCGAAAAAAAAAAGCCTTACGCGTTTTTGCGCGTATTTAAGTTTTGTAGCGCACAGACGCAGCGAACAAGCTATTGCTATGGGAGTAGGTATAGCCTGGTCACACGTGCATTTTCACGCGTATAGCCGTCCTTGACTTGTGAAACGCACTTCTCCCCGACTAGGACGACGCCATCTACGCTTAGATCGCACGGGTCGTCTCAATGATGCGTTTTCGAAGACTGGTCCATTCAGTGGCGCGATGAGAGACCGTTGCTCCAAACGCCCACTGTACCTGTCGTACTTACTGCATTTACTGAGCTTACTTTACATTTTACTTAATTTCTTCACAAGCACACGCACACGCGAGGGGGTGGGGCGGCGGTCCCATGTCTTTGATATACATGTATAGAGTCTGCTTAAACTACCGATATTTACTATCGATCACGTGACGTAGACGCAAGCAGAAGCTTGCCCCCCCCGGTGAACCGCCCCCCTCCAAAAAATTTCTGGCTACGCCCCTGTCCAACACACCATTCCCATGGATGATAGGTTTCGCATCCCAGAACTGTGGAGACGCGCCCTCCACGTGCGACCAGTTCCAACTAACATGTCACATGAAGATCATAATGGCCGGCACCTGGCGCGCGCGAAAGCTCTAGCCCGACATTATGGCAACAAAATAGGTGTCTACCACGGGGGTAGTTCACAACGCGGCAGTAGTTCAGAACACCGCGGCGGTAGTTCACAACAGCAACACAGTTAACGGCCTCACCTTTAGAGCCCGCAATGCAACACACGTGGAAGAAGTCGCCATCGCTCTCGTGGCCTCACATTCCGATTCGAAATACATAATCACCGACTCGCGAGGGGCCTGTCGGAACGTCGAACAAGGCTGGACCCCCTCTCTAGCCTATCATATCTACAGAAATTGCATACGGGATACGGACCCCGCACACCGTTACCTTATATGGTGCCCTGCTCATCAGGGGTTAGCAGGAAACGAGGCAGCAGACGCAGCCGCCCGCGCGCTCTCTCACCAGGCTGTTTTCTCCTCCCCACCCGATCAGGAACCCGATTTTAATCCGGCCTATGCCTTTAAAGATATTACAATATACTATCAAGATAGTCATCGCCTTTACCCCCGCCCATGTAAAGGCCTTAGGAAGGAGGATGAGCGACCCTTTCTCCGCCTTCTAACGAATACTTTGCTGTGCCTGGCAGTTCTAAAACATTTTGACCCCTCCTTTAGTGGCAACTGCCCACACTGTCGTGCAGTGTCTTCAGACACCTATAACATGGTGTGGGCCTCTCCCTCCAACCCGGCCATCCCCCCCATCCCCAACCCAACCAGGGAAGACTGGGAGGCGACCCTGCTCGGCTGCCACGACTTACAGGCCCAACAAGCCTTAGTTGGGCGCGCCTGGGCGGCGGCTACCGCCACTGGGGTCCCGAACTAGGGACCTCCATCCAGTATTTGTAAGGACCAGTCCCTTACGGGCTGGTCCAAGCATACTTCATGTCCCTCCATAGCGAAATAAATGTTTTCACCACCACCTACGCGTTAAAATTTCTTACGCTAGTATTCTTTCGCAAGAGCAAATTCTAATCAATCCTGATTCTGGGCGTATAAGTAACGAAGGCGGGCGGTCAATGGCCAAGATCACTTATTCACGCAAAGTTTTGTGTATTTGCCCCACTTTCCGTTATGTGAGCGAAGCTGGCTGGAATTTATTGAGCTGAAAAGTTTAGCAGCGTCAGCTGTTTGCATGCTTGGAAGCGGTTATATACTTCTTGACGGACGCCAAGTCTTGCATTAGGACCAATCGTCTGCCTCTTTTGGTTAACGTGACCATCATTCTAATTTTCTTTATTGCTTGTCTAATTAGCACCACAAGTAATTATATTATATGCTTCTGTAGCAAGAACAATCATAACGAAATTGCCTCATTACTGCATCTTTTCTACGTCTAAGGAAAATTGAGCGTATATTTTGGGAACATTTTCTATATTACACTGCTCGAAGCTATTAGGACTAAATCCAGCGAAGCTAGAAATACTCCAAGATTGTAAGTCACAAAACTAGTAACAGCGAAATTTAATGCAATTGTAGGCAGTCCAGTTTGTTTGAACTCTGCAATAAGAGATGAAGGTGCATTACAGGACGCACGAGAGAACTTCGCACATTAGAAAAACTTGAGGCATCACAATACATTGGAATAATTTTTAAAACTACACGGAAAAGGCTTGTGTATTACCTCAAATTGTTTTCTTTTCAGGTTGGCTGTTTTCCTGCTGTTTCGTGCGGTTGTGGCGCCGGAGTTTCACCGCTCTGTTGGTTTGCTGTACGTGTTTACACGAAACCTGGGATGCTGGCAATTGTGCTGCTCCTTGCTACCATGAATGGTTCACCACAGGTTCACCACCATGTCAGTTGTCCTTACCACAAGGTTGACGTTTGCCTGCCTTGATCCTCTGAAGAGAACTGCTATGTACGTGAAGGAACAAGACAGCCGCGCTTTACCAAAAGTCCGGCACCGCAACAGAAATTTGAGCAGTGCAGTGACGAAGTTGTTTCATAATACAGCGCCTCATGGTGCCAGGTGCTCGATCTTTGGTGCTTGGTGCTAGAGCAGTGTCTGACCTAAAGGTATGGGTGATATTTGACGTTCATAGCCCGCCGACAGGATGTCTGCGAGTTACCATCGTTGTTCAGCGAGAGTGCTGTGGTCGTGTGTGGAGTGTAATGGACCGCAGAGTGTTTGAACAGTGTTTGGAGAGAAGCGGAAGCGGGAACATGGCGCTACACTAAGGGGACGTGGAGTGCCAAAACAGTGTTGCCCTAGCAGTGCTCTTCAGTAGCGTAAGACAAAGGGGTCGTTGCCTCAAAAGACTTATCTTGTGAAGCGTCTAGAAGGCTTCGACAGAGTTCTTCAAAGGCTCCTGGTCCACCCAACGGGCTTGGTGAAAAAATCACGTGCCATTCCACTGCTGTGAAGGTGGATTACCAGCAAAGCAGTTGAGCACACGACATAGAGGTGACACAGAACTTAGATCAAAGGTATGAGCAAATTTTCTTTCTCTTGGTTGGTGGCGTCGGTAATTCCGAGGAAATACACACACACACACACTTTTATTTTGATCGGCGGTCTTGATCGGCGGCATACATTCGCGTGGAAAACGACTGCCATCTCGGGTAGCCGGAGAAAACTAGACGTGCGACAGGACCGCCCCACCGGGAGAGTGCAAGAAAACTAGACACGCAAACGCTTGGAACGACGATAAAGAGAGCGTTGTGCGAGCGAGCACATGGCGGACGCTGGTCGCACTGCGGCAAATCTTTGAGAAACATGCACTTATTATCTGAGAGCCCACTGATCTTGCAAATGGTGCCTGTTGATTACTAATCTACTGAAAATACATATCTAAGTGATGAGACGTATAAGCTTTTGCACAGAATGAACCGATTTACCATAAAATTCGGGATCTGAGTTTTTGCACACGCATATCTGTTGACGGACACGAAAAATGCATGGAACCCTAGCCAAAGATAGCTTCGTTGTTAGACATAGTCCGCGGATAGCATACGCTGCTGCGAACATCTCAGCTAAGTTTTGCAGTCGCGAGCGGTGCGTGAAACTCGCACGAAGAGCGCGAAGTCATCTTTCTCTCAAACGCTCTTTTTACAATAGAAGCCAGCTCTTCATTCTTTTCCCGGATGCTTTATTTCGTCATAAAGCATACGGGAAACGCGGCTGCTATTGGCCAATAGCTGACACGAATCAAGAAGGATGTTTCGATCTATTTGGACGAGTCCGCTTCTTCCTACAGTTTGCAGTTTGCAAATACCCGCGTCCGTGGCGGACGCGGGTATTTATTGACGAAGTTTAATAAACAGGTGGAAGTGAGGGAAAACATGCTTTCGAAATTCGATAATAATTGCGTACTTCCGGAAGACACCGACTATTGTCTGTTCCCGCTCGGCTGCGGCCGCCCGCGTAAGATATAAACTTTTGCCACCCTGCTTATCGGTGTCGTAGCGGTCGGGTCCCGGTAATTTCGACTAGCTGTGAACACTCAAATATCGTTGAACAACGCGAAACTTAAGGTCAGACCACACGCATGTTTTGCAGTGCGCGCGCACTCCCGGCCGCTACTAGTTAGACTCCTTGACAGACTTATTGACAGCGCTTCAAAATGCGCAAGTCGGATGTGACTGATATCCGCTGGTCAAGCTGGTGAAGGACGAAGCCGGTCATCAACTACGTTAGCACGGTCAGACTGGAGCATTAAGCGCGATTACACACTCAAGCTCTGTTGTGCACGAAGCAAATGCTGCGCATATGCACTACAGTTGCATGTAGCTGTGGTCTGCTACGTAGCGTAGATACCGTGGCGGACGCGGGGTGCCACGACGAGTCCACTGGCTAAGCGCAGTGCGGCTCGCTGTGGGCTACCGTGTTAGAGCGACCTAGGTCTCTCTAACCGCTTCTGGCTTACGTTTGGCTCGTCGTAGGCGCCAAAATAGTTAGTGGCGTCTACGTTAACGTCCAAAATCAAACTTGAATTGCGCTCCATGGTGACGTTCAGTAGGCGGAGTGTCGTGGGCGCGCCCTGCTCATTAGTATTGCAAGGCGAATGCCGTGTTTGATTGCCAATAACTCCACTTCTGCTGAACGCATTCAAGTACATTTTGCGGCAAATTATTTTTGAAATAGCGTATTTTAACTTCAAATGCATTTCTCCACTTCGATACAAAGTGGTTCAGGGCCCCTTTCAAGGAGAATGCGTTTCCGTCTGGTTGATAACGTGAGAACGTAGGTTCCAGTTGTAAGATTATGCATTTTGTCTTTGTGTGTGTGGCGTACAAGATGTGCCGCTGCTTCTTTCAGGCTGTCTCTTCATGAAGACTGTGTCTAAAAACAAGCAAATGCTTTGAAATTCTTATGTCGTGCATAGTTCCTCACTGAGCGTTGTCATTTTACTGGCACACGGAAGCAAGCTCCGATGGTAAATGGTGTTCCTCATATCAGCAACTTCTTTTATATATAAACTACGATTCAAGTGACCAAAAGCTCCTAGTGCGCAAAAAGTTTTAAAATTTCTCGAGAAGACTTGCCCACTTGGCGTTTTGCCATCAGTTCATATAAAATATCCGCGTTTGAGAAGGCACAACCCACGCTCTCTCGTTGGTGCGCCTACAAAAGACTGCGATGATAAAGTTTTCATATTCACTTTAGAAAGATTCAGAACCGTTTATTGTGTGAAGTTCTTCAACTGAAACTCGAATGATGGCCTTATGGTCTTTGTAGACACAGGGCAAATTTTGAATTGTTGGGGACACCACAGCAGCTTGGCAACACTATTGCATTTACATTGCTCGCTCATAGCTCCCTAGACGGCTGCAAGTTCACCCTTGTTGTTCGATTGATTTGTTTGATTGGTGCGATCTGCCTAGTCTTGTGAGGATCGATAGAAACGTACAATGACACCCCTTCGTGTAACTGCTCACAAAACAGGATGTTGTTTCGATTTCGCCTCTAAATCGATTGCCGCTCTCTAGCTGCCCATTGATTGGTGCAATTCTTTTTCTTAATTTTCTAGTGGTTAGGCCCTCTCGAGGATAAAGATAGTATTGTGCGAGAAAAGTAATACGCAAAACATCGTGGTCGTGGAAACCTGGCAAATAAATGGACGCACTGCAAGGTAGATGGTCACTGCAAGGTAGATGGTCACTGCAAGCTAGACGAATGAGTAGCACTGGGGACGTATTCTCAGAATCTCACCTTCGGCGATATCCCTTTTAGTGCACGATTATTGGCTGGTTGCGCCCAACTGGATGGCATGATTGGCTGGTTGAGCACAACATCACGCGAAGTAGTATGGCCGAAAGTGACCGTCCGAGAACACGTCCCCTTACGAACACGTCCCCTTTGAGAAATATTTACAGAGGCCGAAATTGGAAACAGTCACTCTAAGACTCGAAATATTTTGAACCATAGTTCTGCCACCATGAATTGTTAATAGTGCAGCATCACATTTCAGAAACTAGCTCTCCCGAGGCAATTAGAATTCCAATACTCAAAGTGTACTCACTGCGACGATGACGTGTTTTCGGCGACACATGTGGCTGACTTGTTAGGTCTTGGTGGAATAAAATTTGACAATAGCTAAATCCATGGCAATATTTTGTTTTTATCTGTGATGATAAAAATATACAATCAGAACGTTCCTTGCGACTTGGCCTTCTTGTTCTGAGAAAATATTGATGCTAGCATTGGTCGAAATGCAGATTATATCAAAAAATATATGAATTGTCTCATTTTGCTCCGGATGTCGAGGAAAAATGAGGATGGCCGAGGGGGCCCAAGATGAGACAACGCCAAACTATAATAAAATAATTACTTGCAAACGAGGCAATTAAACAAAGTCCCGTGGGACACCTAGCAGGTTTCACGGGCCCACTCGCTGCAACTTCTGCATTGAGTTCACACAGATCCTGGTGCTCTCTTGGAAGACAAATTCATAGAAACCAAGCATTGTCACTTTCTCTTGGTACAAATAGTGTGACTGGAAGAGGAATTTTTTATCTTCTTGCACAATGAATGGGATTTTCGCCATCTTTCGCCGGTCTTTGTTAGCCTTGTTTTTTGCACGTTCCGGGCTGGATCAAGGAACAAAGGGGGCGAGTGTACGAGAGGCAGGGGTGCTACGAACTGAAGGCAGGGCGGTACCTAAGTCAGCTGAATTAGTCTCGTTTTACCTTGCGCCGATAAGACGGACTAGAGTGTATAGCAGTTGCCGGAAGGCCGCCATTTACATTGGTGCCGAAGAACCGGGATTTGTAACCGGGACCCTGGAGGCGGCTACCAGTGAAATCCGAAAGAAGAGACCGACTAAAGTCGAAGCGGACGTCGCGGCGAGCACAGAACCCACGGATTATAAGGGAAGCAAGTGCTCTTCTGGCTAACGACTATGCAACTAGCGACTACCTCAACTACATGTATGAAAAGTCGAAAACAAACAATGACGAGGTCAAGAAGGTAAACGGCGAGGTTGAACAGCATATTCCAGACGAAGAGCCTGAGTTTGAGTGTCACACTATCTTGGAATATGAAGACAATGCGACGCTGATTTTTGGCGGGATTCTCAATGAGAAGGATCGAATGTTCCGGCCGTCGACGCTTCCGGGAGGAACGGTTACCCGTTAGACAGGACTGGAGACAAATTGGTGAAAGTACCTCGGGCGGCCTGTCACACGGCAATTTTGTATGTACTCGCGCGCTTCATTAACGCTCGGAAAAACACTTTTATGTACCACGTATTGGGCAACATAAAGCTATATCGGGAGTTTCTCACGTTGCTCTGGAATTTTGTCATTGACACTTTTCATCTAAGTTTAATGTTTGAAAAGTTGATCAATTATTTAAGACTAATTATCTAATTAAACCGAATGCAAAAAAATAATCTGAGCATCCAATCTGATAATCCAAGCGACGGCAAACAATATTACCTAGGTTCTGTCCAGCTACATGGCATTTGCATATTTTAATATCTTGGTGCATGATAGTTGAGACATCCTGTATATGTAATTGTACAAAATCATCGGCAACATGCACATACATAACACTGAAACGACGAAATTTTGAATAAACTAACCAACACACCTAACAAACAAAGTAAGGGAGGGAAAATGTCTTACCTTGGCTTATTGCAGAATGGCCGCTGCGAACCTTGTGTCTCTGTCTTTATCCGGAATACGGAGCACTTTGGTTCTGTCAGCTGAATCAGTTGGTCACCCCCGTCACAGAGCGTGAACATTACAGTGGACATCTGGTGGACACAACAAGTTCGCACACTGAGCAGTATTGGACTAGATATGTCCAATAACAAGGCTTTCATGCCGAGATCACCAGTTTGGCCAAAGGTCGACCACTAGTGTCCACATTACGAATCGCAGAGCTGCGTCCTTTTCTATATACCGACGGTGTTATACGAGTTGCAGGCCACTTATCGCTCTTGAATTCATCTCGACACGCGAAGCACCCTATCACACTTCTATCAGATCACCACTTTCCGACAATCTTGGCGAACAATGCTTATTTCTAAGTGTTGCATGGATGAGTATGACATACTCTTACGCTGGTCCGGGAACAATGCTGGATTTGCCAAGCCCGTACGCTGGCGAAATGGACGTTGAATAACAGCGTTCCAATGTGGGCCCATCAAGGTCTTAGACTGTTCCGTTGGCAAGTCTTTGAGTGTCACCTAGTAACCCATGCGAATTTGTAGGTGACTTCGTCAGGCCGCTCTGTGCACATAGACAAGCTGGACGCACAAAGTGTTACATTGCACTACTGACGTGCGCCAGTTTCAAAGCTGTGCACCTCGAGCTCACCTCTAAAATGACGTCGGAGGCTTTTGTACTGTGCCTATGGCGATTTGTAGCTCGAAGGGGATTGCCTAGTATGATCTAATCTAACAACGCAGGAACTTTTTAAGAGGTGCCCGCGGACATAACACGACTCCAGTCCATGGTCTCAGAAGAAGTGGTTGGTGGACGCTATAGTACTAACATACTTTCATGGAAGTTAATTGAGTCCCACTCCGCTCTGTGGGGAGAATGGTGGGAGTTCCTTGTGAATTCACTGAAATTCTACTGTGAAATGTCCTCGGAAAAGCTCGCCTTTGAGTTTGAGAAAATCACGACTGCATTGTCTGAGGCTAAATCAGTCATGAAATATATGCCTCTAACTTTCAAGGAAACATATGTGGAAGAACCTTGCATCTTATTACCTGCCGAAATTCTAGTTGTACGAACGTTGACCACGATTCCTTGCGAGACCATCGAAGTTGCCTACAATTCTAAAAGAGCAGATGCCATTCGTAGGCACACCTACAAACGTTCTTGATGAAAACGCTTTGTAAGCTGTGGCAAAAAGAATACCTATTGCAGCTACTATATGCTCACTTTGCACATTACGGATGAAGCGGATGACGTAAAAGTTAAGCCCACGCCCGAGGTTGCGGGATGGAATCCCGGCCGCGGCGGGCGTATTTCGATGGGGACGAAATGCAAAAACACGTGTGTATATTGCATGGGGTGCACGTTAAAGCGTGCATGGGTGCACGCTGGTCAAAATTAACCCGGAGCCTCCACTACGGCGTGCCTTATAATCATATTGTGGTTTTGGAACGTAAAACCCCATTATTTCATTTTTATTAAAAGTTAAGCCTCAAGGTTAATTGGGGCTTGGCAATCAATTACGTATGCAAACACTCTTGACCGTTAAGGGTTGTGTCTTACGAGCAGTATAGCGGTAAATTTTGTACTGTTTGATTATTGTTCAGCCGCCAACGCTGCTGGTGCCAAAGATCCTGCGGCAGTAGGCCTGATTTGGACATCACTTATTTCCGGCTCGTGGAATGGTTTCCAGTGCATTCAGTACAAAAGAACATTGTCCTCGAGACCGATCTTCTCTACTCCGTGGGAACTGTTGCTGGTGGTGCGATTTCATTTAGTCACCACCCAATCGTGTTCGGTTCAACTGCGATGTAAAAAAAAAGATCAATACAAATTTGTTATTGCACGGAAATCGCTCAAATTTCGTATGCTTAGTGTGAGAAGCGTACTGTTTAACATGCAAGACATAATTCTAACCCGAAAATTGGATGGCAGTGCCCAGGCTAGAACTGAAATGCAGGCGGGTGATATTTTCTATCGGACATTAAGAGAAAGAAGTGAATAAGGGCTAAGGACGCAAAGCGTAGAGGAGGTAATCGGCCTACTTTGAGTAAGAGAATGAGCGCGCAGTGTCGAAATACAAATGAGAGTGGCATAATGTTAGTCGGCGATTTCGGGGAATACGAACTTTTGAGGTGGAGTCGGCTGATCGAGGACGGGAGTAACAGCAGATCGCTGGGGTATGCCTGCGCCAACGTGTCCTTAAAGCTAGACTCCGATGGTTAGTAGTAAATTTAAAAGGACTGAAGGAGAAAGAAGCGTCACCTGCAGGCATCAAGTACTAAGCACAAGAAGACGCAATAATTCATGACATGTGGGGGCCATCATGTTTCATAATGGCTGAAGCCATAATAACTCCTTGTGTAAGGACCATCAGGCTCCGTACGCAATAACAATATCTGCTATAACGACTCGAGGAAATGCGTCTATGCAGAAACCGGGTGAGAGAGAGATTGAGACAGAGTTTAATAGAAGCTGCTTTTGTAAGCCCTGCCACATGCACGGCTTGCTGCTTCAGATGAGTGTGAATTGACATCAAGAGGACAGGAAAGAAAAGATAATAAAGAACCAGGAATAATAAAAGTGAACCCGTACTACGGGATTTTGATTGCTTGACTATCTCTATACCACGGCCATAGGAAGTCATTATAGTTTGTACTTCTTGTAGATCAAGTGTAAACTTTGATCTTAGCACGGGGTGGTGGCGACTGTGACACAACACGTGCTCAATTTCATCAGGTAGCTTGAACTCGGTGCACAGCAGCCAAGTAGGTTTCTGGAGTCAAAAAAAAAAAAAAGTCACAGGCCTGCTCGGCACACGCAGCACAGTTAAGCTGGTTGAGCGGCGCAAGAGTAGCTCTAATTTCGGCACCACACACAACAAGGTAACAAGGTCTTCGCGGCAAAGTGTCTTCGCCTCGATTTTGACGAGAACGATCTGAACTGTCCGCCCGGCGTCGGCGTCGACGGCGAGCTGCGGCACAGCAGTCTGCTGAGCCCGATGATGCCTGTTTGTAGCCGCGCACGTTGCTCTACGATTCGCTTCTTCAGCAGCGGTTCGTACCTTGCGAGGAGACGCCATAACGTGTACCGAAGAGGTACCCAGAATATGTGGCGCACATCTAACATCGGTATAGCGTTGATTGCGCGCCTCGTCGGAATCGCATCTCGTCGCACGCGGCGGCTGCAGGCACGTTAACTAGATGGGGCCACCATACTGCGCCTGCGCGCCGGCCTATATAGGGCACGCATGAAGGGTATTTTTCTTGTCCCTGATAGCAAGCGCTTGCGTGGCTCAGTGGTAAAGTATCCGAGTCCCACGCAGTGGGCCTGGGTTTGATCCCGGCGGAGAGCGGGTACTTCTTTTAGCATTTCCGGCGATAGCGGTTACGGGGCCGGGGGCGGCGGCGGCATCATCGCGACCAGAAACGGCTATTGGAATGAGCGCATAACAGCTTACGCTGTAAAAAAAGTACGATAAACAATTTAAAACAGCATATGCAACTACGCCACGAAATAAACGCTCTACACAAGCAAGCGACGCGTCAAAGTCACATGGTCATTTTTCAATTGTTTCATAGGCATCGTGATGGTGTAGGAAGTGGCAAGTCAGAGGCGCTTGCAAAGGAGACAGCCACTGCAATTTACAACTGAGATTCCACTTTCCTGTGAGGACATCAAAACTCTTGCATAGCACATAAGGTGAGAATGCAAGTGGCATCTTGAACTGACCATAGTCGTAATTACACCACTCTTTCCGGCATTTACCCGCAGTGCGCCTACAGCATTTCCACGGGAATGGACAAGGGAGTCATCCCTCGGTTAAGTTTATGTGGCATACGCTAGTGTGTTCTTTATGTAGAGTCTGTCTGTCTGTCTGTCTGTCTGTCTGTCTGTCTGTCTGTCTGTCTGTCTGTCTGTCTGTCTGTCTGTCTGTCTGTCTGTCTGTCTGTCTGTCTGTCTGTCTGTCCGTCCGTCCGTCCGTCCGTCCGTCTGTCTGTCTGTCTGTCCATCCGTCCGTCCGTCCGTCCGTCCGTCCGTCCGTCCGCCCGTCCGCCCTCTTACGCCAAAACGGCAGCCCGAGTTGTCTACAAGCTAGTGTAACTATGGATGTGCTCGTGGTCACTAAGAAGTCGGGGTGGTTCCATCCTCGTCATTCCAGCTTTGTGATTTCACTCTCGTCAGATCGTTGTCGTCACGCTTTCTACGTTAAACCAGTGGCTCAAGTTGTCTAACTTGGGCCACTATGTATGTGCTCGTGGTCGAGATGCCGTCGTGGTCGTTGCGTAGTCCTCATTCAGGTTTGTCATCCGACTCTCGTCATGCCACTCTCCTCGTGCCATCGTCGCCATACAGTCGCTTTGAATTCCATTTCACACCACAGTCGTGATGCCTTCGTGTGTGTTCATCGTCATCACTCCACCTTCGACATCCCATTGTCGTCATGCTGTCGTCCTCACTCCTTGTTCGTTCTCCTATTGTAACCATGTTGTCGTCATTCAATCATGATTAGGCCGCCGTTGTCAAGCCATCATCGTCATTAGGTCGTCGTCAGACAGACGCTATCATGCATCCGTTTTTCATACCATCGTCGTCATGTCATTACAGCGCCTTCTAGCGGTTGTTGTCATACCGTAGTCGTCAGGCCTTCGTTGTCATGCACTCGTTGTCTTCTCATTGACCTCATGTCATTATCGTCGTCACGCTGTGGTCGTTATACCATAACCATTATTTGTTCGACATCTCATTGTCGCTGTGGTGGTCGTCCTTATAGCGCTTTGTCGTTCCATTGACGTCCTTTTTTCTTTCTTCATCGTTCTACTGTCGTCATGCAGTCTTCGTTATGATGCCATGCTCTTGGGTGACTTTGGCAAGCGAGTGTCACAGCAAAGTGCGACGGTATCGGAGTATGTCGCTTATAGCTAAAGCTACAAAAGTAGTCGAACTATCATTAAGCATGGTAAAGAAACGTGACTTCAGGAATAGGGTGTGTCGCTAGATTTCTCGAATGCTAATCGGATTACAGTCTGCCGAGTTCTGCCGTATTTTTGGGCGTTAACGCACCGTTGTGGTTCCATTGCCTGCTCCTCGATTGCATTTCCATGTCATATTCATAAATCGAAGCAGTTACGTACCAACTACTGCTCGAGTGGGGGGGGGGGGGGACGAACAGCAAACCATCTGACTCTCTCTCTTCACACACACACACACATACACACACATACGCATATATATATATATATATATATGAAATACTAGTAGTACAATAAGTGAGAAAGCCTGGAATTGCATCTGTCAGTCGCTTTTATATTCCACAGACATAGACCTATTTATCAATCACACATGGTGAACGAAGGGGCCCCGAAAAAAGTAATTTGAATTTTATTTTATTTCTTGACCCTACATAAAATCTATATATGAAACGTAATTTGAATTTTATTTTATTCTTGACCCTACATAAAATCTATAATGATGATCAGGTATAAAATTCAGTGAGGGTCTATAAGCCCTGGATCCATCAGTAGCCGGCACGCAGCGCACGTAAAAAATGCATATTTGTTACGGACACTTTCGCAAATGAAACAAATAATTGTACTTGGTGTAATATATCGCTAGAGACGGTAATAGCATTGTCGAGATTTTGCACAACGAAGTACAATCGACATAAATGACTCGGAATATTCACAAGAAAACAGAAGACAGCAGATGTGCGCGACCTTGGAGAATTACAACCAAATTTACAGCGAAGCTGTCCCTTTTGAGCCATTACAATAGAAGTTTCAGTTTCTTGTAAGTATATCACATAGTTGAAAAGATTAACCTTATATGACTGTTGCGTTTGAAACCTTGCCCGCATGTAATCCTTTGGAGCACTTCTGGTAGGAAATGTTTAAAAAGCGAGAAAGAGAATCCTGCTTTGATGAGATACTGGAGATGTTAGCCTGGTTAAAAAGAGAGTAATTCATTAACACACCTGTTACTACGCCATAAAATTTACCATGGCGTACTCCCTCTCTCCCAACTCTTCTCCGGCCCTTCCCTGTCCACTCAAATTTCGCGCTAAATTTGATATCGGTTGAGTGCACAGCTCGCCCAGGGCAGCGGGATAAATTCTGCTTTGTTCGTAAAACACATTCATAAAGATCCCTCCCGATCGCTTGCTTGCATAATTTACTGCAAATATCATGATTATTGACATAGTACATTAGTGACATTATTGAAATACCCTGTGTTTGAACTTACATAATGCCCATACCGCGCCCTTTACTTTCGTGAAATATAAAGAGTGTCTTGTTCGTTCACCGAGGCCATCGCTGAAACCAACTAGGAACACTTTATGACGCATGGATAATAGGGGGAAAAACGACGGCGCAGTAATTATTTGCAAAGCTTATAACTAGACCAGGAACGTAAAACTTTTGCCGCACATTGCACTTACCATGACCCCCTTCGAGTTTCCACAAATTATAAATCTGTTATAATCAACACCTAACAGCTATGCCAGAACACTGGGAAGCATAAGCCTGAAAGCGGCCAGACCACAGGCCCTAACACTTAAGTAAGAATTTTTTTACGGGCTGTGTTTGATCCAACTTCATTTAACTTCGCTCAGAGTTTTCATAGCGTACCACCAATTAGCGCTAAATTTTGTCTTGGAGGCGTTTATAGTTCTATAAGGGCAGTGGGCTCAATTCTGCCCCGTTTGTTAGACAGGATGATAACACTCCATAGTACTTGCATACGTAATTTATTGCGAAAGTCCCAATTATCTATCTATTTTGAACTTTACTTACACATCAAACATTACCTGCTCCTAAAAGTCACAATTCATACAGAAGCTGCTTCTTTTAGTTAAGTGATGACCCCAGCCGAACCCAATTATATCAAGCATGAAAAAGTAAAAAAAGAATGAGGGTTCAATAATTATTTGTAACGCTTCTAAATAAGCCAGAAACGTGAAAATTTCGCAACACACTGTGTTTAAAATGCGGCCTATTCCGTGAAAGTGTAAAATATCTGAAACGCAGAGTTCTCTTGGGACATTGGAAAACCTAGCTAATAACAGCAGCGTGATACTTTGAAATACTTGCTTACAGGTTTTTTAAAGCTGTATTTCATCAACACGCATTTACCATTGCAAATAAACTGAGCGTATTTTCCCCCATATGTTCGCAAAATATGACCTCAGTTGTAGTTGTAACTATGACAACGCAGCCGTCTATTCTGCCGGAAAAGGCGAACTTAAGTAGCCATCGCCTTAGCCATCCGGGCAAATCGGTGGACGCATATTTACAGCGACTCTAGAATAGCCATACGCAACTTTACTAACGGATATGTGACACGGACAGCAACCAGGTCACTAGACAAGGTCAACAGTGAAAGGATCGAAATCCGCTGGTTTCTTGCACATCTTCGGGTGGTGGACGGAACTCAGGAGAAACCTCAATGAGGTGGCGAATGAAGCAGCACGAGGACTTTCTAGCCGTGATCGTCAAGACCGAGCAACTTACACTTCACCCCGGGAACACAGGGATCGATGATTAACATATAACGAAATCACGAAGACTAATTATTTAAGCAGACGGGAAAACCCATTGCCACACGGTAAGCTTTGCAGAGCCCAAGCGGTCACATTACGTTTGCTACAGACGAGGACATAACCAAGTCCAGATTTTATTAACAGGACCTATCCGGAGAGGGAAATTCAAACCAAGTGTAACAAGTGCAATGGCATCATTACTCTTGACCACATGCTTTCGCAGTGCCCCGCGGTCTTCACAGACTGTGACAAGGAACAAGAATGGTGGCGGCAAATGCTACATAGTGAATCACTCTCTGAGCAATTACGGGCAGTCCAGAAGGCCCGCGATGTGGCTGAAGGGCTCGGCCTGACAGTCTCAACGTGGGAGCGGCCCGCGTCAAGCCAGGGTTGACCTTCAGGACTCAATAAAGTTCTTCATACCATACCATACCTCCTCATTTGGAGCATTGCCTACATATTGCCCATACTTTGCCCCTAATTTTCCACAGATATAAACAAGATGCCTTGTTTAGCTCACCGAGGACACCGGAGAAACAAACTATGCATCTCGTATGATGCACGAAAACACATGGAAAAACACGGGTTTATTATTAATCTGCCACACTTGCATTGAAGCAGGAAAATGAAAGTTTCGCAACGCATTGCGCTTAACATGTTCCCTATATTTACGGAGTTTCAAGTCTGCATCTCGTACAATTGTTCCATGAGTGTGGGAAACATTTCGACTAGCGGTAATATGACACTGGGACAGTTCAATGAGTAGCTTTCTAAAAACGCTGTGACTAACATGCACAGATTAAACATATATCGCTCGTCACTCAGAGGATTGCTTCGTGCTTCAAATAAACACCGTGCCACGCATAATTTACCGAGGATACCGGGGGGACACAACGCATAAAAATTGGGAGAAAGCGAAGTATTCAGCAACTCTTTTTCGTGCACATAAGCAACCTACACATGTGAAGCTTCTGGTACACGTCACCAAAAAGTGGCCTTCATTTCTTAAAAATATGAAATGTCTGCTGTTCTTGCTCCTGCCGGGAAACGAGTAATAGTGTAGGTCTTATTTAGAAATGGCCTGAAAATGAAATCGATAGGTCAGAAGTGACACATGCCTTTCAGTGTTCTATTGGTATTGAAAAGGCTCTGCACGTTCGACCAAGGTCATTTTCACGAAAATATCTACGATTAGTCGCGATTACGCATTGAAATTCGACAGTTGGACCTGTAAGGGGTTTAATTAGGTTTGTGATGGTGATAAGACACGGAGACTGCAACGCTATGTAGACTATCTCTTCACGGAGACTGAGTATTCCAGCGTTTGATAATCGAACGATTTTATGCCGTAAAAGGCACACCAGTAGTTGGGCACAGCTGATTATAATACTTTATCAGGACCTCTCCATCAACTCGCCCACAGGTTAAATATAGCATGCCGATTGTGTTTTCAAATACGGTTATAGGCGGTACCAAAAAGCTGGGAATGGGGCAAGTAGCGCAAGCGGAAATTCGTTAGGGCGGGAACTGTCCAGTGCCAGGCCTTCTCCGCAATGCGAGCATGTGCATGGCAAATCCTGCGCGTCGCCCGCTACAGCGCGTCACGAGAAGGCACAAAAAACAATCCTTGCTGCCCAAGCACGGGATACGTATATAGTAAGGAAACGCATTACGTACGTGGCCACTCTATTACGAAAGAAAACTTAGCATCAGCTGCAGCTTTGTCGAGCTTTCCAGCGTGCAGCCGAAAATGCCCGCTTTGAGAGTGAGGGGGGGGGGGGAGAAAGTATGCCATTATCCCCCCAAAGTATCCCCCCTCCGCCATCGGTAGATACGCCTGTGAATGGTCACTCGTTTGTCGTCGTCTCAATAGCCGTAAGCGCGCTATGAAGTGATTGTTGGGAGGAGCCGCACATTATGCGTGTTTAGTGCGCGCCCGAGAGAGCGCTGCCTGGTGGCGCGACATGACGTGACCGATGAGCGTCAAATGAGAAGCTATGAGAGGGAGCCTGTGACTAGCGGGGGAGGAGCGCGAGACGGCAGCTGTTACTGTAGGGCTCCGGGCCGTATATAGTAGCGAGGCACGCCTTTAGGAGTTTAATTTGATCTTTTGGTTAGTCTTCCTTGCGCTGTTGAGACCAGCCAACTGATACGCCTTGACTCTTTCGCTGCTTCGGCTGGCCGAGCCTACTTACTCGAACTCGTCACCAGTCTAAGGAATTGTAGCAAAACACCACAAGGGAATCTTAGAGAGGAGGCTTCCTATAGTGGGGCCCTCTGTATTCGCAGCCTGCACACCTTCAGTGCTTGAAGACATCGCGGCGACAAATATAAAGAGGTATTACACACAGGATGGCAAGTAAGTAAAGAGAATAGAGACGATCATTCATCCCGTGCTATGAGTTCGCGAATGTTCTTTTTGAAGAAAAGCTCGTCCAGCTTTTCTGCATTCCTTACAACAGCGATGCATTTCCGAGCGACATCCATACACTAGAAAGCGGCATTGCCCTATTTCATTGATACATCGCATAGAACAGATTCCCGACATTTTTTGACGTTCTAAAGAGACCGCAGGTCAGTCAAAATGTACCTTATCCTTAAAGTGCTCGGAAAACGTTTTGAAAAATACTATTTGTCTTCTCATTGTCTCCAAACCCTATAGAATCGTGTCTTGGCGGGAAAGCGTGTTGTTTTTTTTTTCTTTTCGCGGTGGAGGCATGCTTTATCCGCAGCTGTTAGCTGGTAGACAAGATGGTTGCAGCGCGGGAGGCCGAGCGGTGAGCAGCCGGAATGCCGCCTGCCATTGATTGCGTTTAGCGGACAAAGAAACTTGCAGTAACATGACGATTATTCGCCTTCTGTGAAACTTTTGTGCGGTACGTGCTGAATTTGTTGTTGCTAGTTATTGTTAGCAGATATTTGGAACCAGTTGCCAGAGATGCAGTTACTCGTGGTTACAGCGTACATTATGAAAAGTGGCGGGAACAGTCGCATACATGCCCTACGTATGTGCAGCGTTGATGTGAGCGTTCATTTCAGGCGTCTATTTAAGCATTGTATGGTGAATACCTGGAACATAAATAAGTTCTGAAGGCTGTTAATGTAGGTAATTTTGCGTTGTGAGCCAGTTTTTGAAGTGGCATTCACGGGCGCCTTGTTGTAAGATCGCTGACAGGCGCTGAGTTACTCTGACGCCTTCTCACATCTGTGGAAGAACAAGTTATTTCCAAACCTATAAGGAGGGGAAACAGGCGTAACAAGCTTTTGTGACGAGCTTCTTAATGCGATTAGCTTGTAACTGGCTGTGGGCTTGCTTTTTGTTTCTGACTTTGAATTAAGAATGATGTGTTAAATGCCCTTTAGATGATATTGTTCACATACGAGAGGCATGTAACTCGCGTTAAAAACTCGTAGATCCCTAAATACTTTCACTTTGCGTTTAAGTATTTCAGGCATGTGTTAGCTCGTGTGTACATGTAGTTTCATCTATATATTTATTAGACTATGAATTTTTTTGAAAGGTATAGAACAACATGCGATATGGTGTGCTAACAATATATTCATGCGTGATACTTCCAAGCTCAGACAAAACTCAATTGACAATAGCAGGGGTTTGCAAATAGTGATTTTCGAGACCGAATCGAGTACGAATCGAATAATTCCAGAAGCGAATTCAATCTAATTAAATATAGAATATTTTTCCGAATGATGAACAGTCGTTATCACAAATAATATAAAACGACGTTCACAGTATTGTATCCTTAAAAGGCCCCTCACCAGGTCTCGCCATTTCGAGCTGACAAGCGCAGTCTATACAGTGCGCGCTAACGATTGTGTCTGCTAAGAATTATATCCCGACGCCCCGCGGAAAGAACTTAAATTTCAAACCAAACGCCGTTTGACCGTCTCCTCGCGGCCGCCGCGCTCCTGCAGCCGGAGAGTCAACGGCAATTTATTTTTAAATAAAATAACATATCATATCCCGTCTGCCGTGAAAAGGCAGGTACACTACGCGCTTATTCATTCCCGGTCGTGTTACTGTTTTTTAGTGTGTTCAACAAAGACTAAGACTAACCTAGACTCTTTTTTTTCTATGCCAAAGCGAGCGGTGCGTCCAATCGGAAATTTAGAACTTTCGGAAGGAACTACACCCTTTCTACATCTAATAAGGTGCTCCCTATTCATATAAATTGTATAAATATAAACTGGCCTTAGAAATCTTGCACCACCACGGAACAGCTGCAACATTTCAAACAAAATATCAAGCGAAAGCTGTCCGTACCACCTACGAAAAATTAAATACCCAGGCAACGTTCCCCAACAAAATATACGATCAAGAACTAAGTTTTATGATAGCAGATCTACTAAACGAATATGCGGAAATAGTTGAAGCACTCGATGCAGCTACCTCGGTACAGACACTCAGAAAAAAAGCTCAGGAACTTTTTATTAATACAAACTCAATATAGTAACGGATTGATTTAGTTGGTTTCCGTTTACTCTGCGAGTCTCTGCTTTCATTGTGAAAGTCTGAGATATGTTCTGTACCAGGACGACCGCTCCTTCGAATATTCTGCAACTGTATAAGCAGTTTTCATATGAGTTTGATGTCCAAATTTTTATTGATGTATAAATTTTAGCATGGTTCAGATTGCCGCATCCTATTTTGTATTATTTTTTTCCCTTGTATTACGTGGTTGTGTGACCACAGCTGCCAAGCGTGGCGCGGCCCAGTCAGGCACGTTCACTGCCTTTTGTCGCGTCTCCCGAGGCATTTCTGTAAGTAGGAATGTCTTGAATAAATGAATAAAGAAAAGAACTGCGCAAGTCTGCCTATGTACATGGCCGTGCTGTGACGTGACTACGGAATACCATAGACAGGAGCGCCGACTCCGCCGCAGTGCAACGCATTCGCTCGGGACAAATCGTGAAACGCGGGCGCCAGGCATCTAGTGCCCTTCTTTGTTCTCTCCCTCCGCTCCACTTCCAAGCGTTCGTAAATGCTTTCTCCTCTCCTTCCGAGCTCGGCCGACTACTCTTCAGCTTGGTTCTCATGATGCGATTTTCATCGCCCCGGAAATGCGATTTCCGTCGCATGAGACAGAAATCGCAGTCGCAGTGCCCCCCTCCCCTTTTCGACAGCGACCAACCGGTTGGTCGGCGGACGATTTTCCGTAGAAATTTTATGGTTTGTTTCGAGAAAACGTGTCTGACTCAAGTGCAATGCATGGAGCCGTGGATACAGCGTCGTCAATTTGTTTTCGAATATTTCATGCATCGTAAGTGTTATCGCTTCTCTGATGGAGAATCTTTTCTTTTTTTTCCTACCACTGAAACCAAACATAAAGTATGTTGCGGACTTTTTATCCCTACTGCACCTGTATTAAACCTTGCTTTCAACGGTAATTACAGTTACATAGCATTGTGTACTTGCTATAGTAGCACGGTGACAACGCACCCTCCCGCACCGTCATGTAAAACTCGTGCAACAACGCGAAAAACAGGTAAACAGCCTGTTCTTATGTAGATGAAACAGTAGAAGAGGACACGTTAACGAAAAGCAAATAAAAACTGTGCAGTGAAGTCAGCCAGTTGCCTCCTTTCCTGTTAATGATTGCATGCTTTAAGTATAGACTGTTCTTGCACGTCGACAGCTAATCAAGTGTGCAGAATTATCTATGCCTAACATGTTTCTAATACGCTTGTGATCATATTTATTAGTTTGTAAACCAATATAACGATATCCTCTGTCATTACTACCTTTATAAGTAATGAAGTACCATGCTACCTGCAAGAACAATTTCACCCTGGTATTTGAAAAGAAATTTCCACATTTAAAATACACACAATTGCAGTTTATTCAATAAAGGCCACAAACAGCTTTCTTGCAATGGCACACTCACTTATTTGAAATTTTTACCTACACCCAGGCAAAAAAAAAAAAAAAAACACAAATCTGTCGACAACGAAATTGTTCTTCAATTTATTCACCGGCCACTCTGGCTATGGAATTCTGCGGCTAACATAAGGTGAATGGTTGAATTTCCAGCTGTGGCAGTCTCATTTAGATGGGAGTCACAGGTAGCAAAAAAAAAAGCTCTTGCACTTCGATTAAGTTCATCGTCATTTACCGAACCTTTAAGCTTCCGAAGGGTATTGCATAATGGGAGGGGGGGGGGAGACTGGTATATGCAAAATCTCACAAGCAATACTAACGCTAACGGAAAGCAAATGGCAGAATTGTAAAACAAGCATCTTTCCGATACTTCGAATGGGGAAAACATTCGTTGCGTCAATATGTATTGCTCAACAGCACTGCACAAATAGGCCTGATCAGACATAGTAAGTACTCTATCAGTTAGCTGGTTCTACAGATCTATAAGTGTCAAAAGACCTTAATGATCATACTACAGTCATGCCGACACAAGAAAGAAGCCTTTTTCAAGAGTTGTCCCTTTTGGCAGATATGAGTGGGCGGTAAGCAGCAGGAACTTTATTAGAGGGCAGCGTGTAATACCGGTTCTGAATGAACGAAGAGAGTACCTATCAGCAAAACTTTGTAGAGAGAGCCTTTTTTTTACAGGAGACGCTGCCTTGCCCGATGTAAAAGGTAATAATAAAATGGTATCCATCGTGGAGGCTTCGTGGTTATGGCGTTGCGCTGCTAAGCCCGAAATCGCGGGATGTCTTAATGCCCGGCCGCCGCGGCCACATTTTAATGAGGGCAAACTGCAGAAGCACCCTTGCACTGAGCATTGAGTGCGCATCAAAAAACCCCAGGTTGTCAAAATTAATCCAGAGTCCCTTACTATGGCGTGCCTCCTAATGAAAGTGTGGTTCAGCGACGTGAAACCCCAGAATTGAAATTAAGTTTGATTGAAAAATAAGACGAGCTGCTTGGTTATTTAAAGCTCCCAAACAATTTGTCAGGGAAATTTCATTAAAAATTTCTATTATGGATATATTCAAACTCTGAGCTAATTAAAATTTTGTAAGCTACTCATTTACTGCCGC